>NC_057797.1:33707241-34007241 GCF_018294505.1 Triticum aestivum | reverse complement strand
TTAGAGTTGAGTCAGGTCTGATTCATCGGGGATGAATCAGAGGTGTGTGAACATGTCCTACTGTGTGTGAGCTAAGTGTGTGAATACGATTTGGTAAAGGTAGCGGTGAGAGGCCATGTAGGAGCACATGGTGGGTTGTCTCATTGCAGCCGTCCTCAGGAACTGAGTTTTGTGTTTGTGATCCATGATTCAGCTACTACCACGCATTGGGCCCGAAACCAATGGACCCTCTCGGCTTCTTGATCACCCTTGTCCTCTGTCCAGGAGTTGCAAGTAGTTTCTGGTGTTTGTAGTATGCTGGAGGCCGTGCACAGCGCCGATCGGAGGGGTGGGCTGTGATGCGGTAGGCATGTGGCACGGTGTACCGGGCGCCCGTTTGGTGTCTCGGGAACCCTGTTCACATCGTTTGGGGCTGTGAGCAAAACTCCGGCCGGATCTCCTCATGGATGGAACCCGAATAGGCGATAAACCTGGACTAGAGACTTGAGTGTTTAGGCAGGCCGTGGCCGACACCCACGTTGGGCTTCCGCTTGAAGGTTGCCGAGTACATGTCGTGTAAACGGCGGTAAGTGGTGAGAGCGTGTGTGAAGAAGTACACCCCTGCAGGGTTAACATCATCTATTCGAATAGCCGTGTCCGCGGAAAAGGACTTCTGGGTTGCCTGTACAGTTCATAGACAAGTGAAAGTGGATACTCTAAAATACGCAAGATAAGCGTGAGTGCTATGGATGGCGTTCTCGTAGGGAGACGGGAGCGGATCCATAGTGGTGTATTGATATGGTGAATATGTGGACTCGTGTGCGCCACCTCAAAAGAGTTACTTGCAGTCGTAGTTCAGGATAGCCACAGAGTCAAAGCTGGCTTGCTGCAGTTAAACCCCACCATCCCCTTTGTTGATAATGATGCATATGTAGTTAGTTCTGATGTAAGTCTTGCTGGGTACATTTGTACTCACGTTTGCCTATTTTATGTTTTGCAGAGAGACTTCGGTCTCGCTAGTAGTTCCGCGTGGACTTCGACGTTTAGCTTGTTACCTCAGCTACGATCTTGTGCCCTCGGCAGGATCTGGTAGATAGTCAGGCTTTCAAGCCTTTTCCATTTATAGATGTCTGTACTCAGACATGATAGCTTCCGCTTATGCTTTGATTTGTATGCTCTGAATGTTGGGTCGTGAGACCCCTGTTTGTAATATCTCGCTCCTCGGAGCCTATTGATTAAATACTTGAGTTGTAGAGTCATGTTGTGATGCCATGTTGTATTTGCACATATCGAGCATATTGTGTGTATGTTATTGAAATGCTTGGTATGTGTGGGATCTGACTATCTAGTTGTTTATCCTTAGTAGCCTCTCTTATCGGGAAATGTTTCCTAGTGTTTCCACTGAGCCATGGTAGCTTGCTACTGCTCCGGAACACTTAGGCTGGCCGGCATGTGTCCTTCTTTGTTCCTGTGTCTGTCCCTTCGGGGAAATGTCACGCGATGAATACCGGAGTCCTGTTAGCCCGCTACAGCCCGGTTCACCGGAGTCCTGCTAGCCCAGTGCTACAGCCTAGATTCACTCGCTGATGACCGACACGTTCGATGCTGGGTCATGGATGCCTGTCCCTGTAAGTTAGTGCCACTTTGAGTTTACGACTAGCCATGTCAGCCCGGGCTCCTTATCATATGGATGCTAGCGACACTGTCATATACGTGTGCCAAAAGGCGCAAACGGTCCCGGGCAAAGGTAAGGCGACCCCCGTGGGAATACCGTGCATGAGGCCGCAAAGTGATATGAGGTGTTACATGCTAGATCGGTGTGGCATTGAGTCGGGGTCCTGACAATATGCCTCCATGCACCAGCCCTGTGTGCTTCCCCTGATCATACTCCAAGCCATAGAGATCATCCAGATCGCAGCCTGAATCACCAGTTAGCTGCCAGATCTGAAAAGATCGGGAAACTAGCAACATGGGACGACGATGGCCAGATCGGGAGACACCATGCCATGGACAGATCAGGAAGCGAGCGGCATGGGACAACGACAGCCAGATCGAAAGGCAATCACCTAGGGAAAGAATAAAAAAACAGGCTGGGACACCCCGCCGCTGCCGTCCGCCGGGCGACCGGCCTCCTCCGGCGGCGGCAAGGTAAACGGGGCTGCGTGGAAGGGCCTCCGAAGGTAGCTGCGGCGGCGCCTCCGGAGTCGCTGGAAGCGACCCGGGAGGCTAGCGGGTTGTTCTAGACCAGATCATATAGAAGGGAGAGAGCTAGACTTGCCCTCTCCTACCTCCTAGAAATAGCTCAAGGAGCAACCGTGTAAGCGCTTTGCCATAGTGATCATGCGGAGACCCCGCAGAGCAGCAGTAGGGGTATTATCTCCTCGGAGAGCCCTGAAGCTGGGTAAGATTCGCCGGCGTGCATGTCTTCGTCTCATCCTGTTTCCAGGCACCGGCGACGTTTTACTTGCCCCCACCATGATAAGCCATCCTTTGGCATATGTCGCACCAAACCCCCGACATTTGGCGCCCACCGTGGGGCCTGGTGCACCACCGTCCGAAGACCTGTTCTGGACGGGAACCCTTTTTCTCCCTGGCAAGCGCAGCCAGCCAGGCACGCCAGACGGAGTTTGCACCGACGCGCTAAGCGGCGTTGAGATCGCCTGCACAGCCAGCTGCCTGGCCGAACTTGTCGGGAGGTCCGCCTCTCCGACGAACCTGCATCCAACGCAGGCATGGGCGGCCCCGAGAGCCTCCTCGCGGGCCTCCTTGATCAACTCCACGTTTCCGGCGAGCCTGCCGTAGACTTGGAGTCTGTGGGCTCCACCGACCCGATGCTGGTCGACTCCGACACCGCCTCGCTCGACACGTTCCCCACCAACGTGGTGGTCTATGATGAACCTCTCCCTCGCGCGGAGAGCAACGGAAGCACCATCACCGAGGTGCTCGTCATCAGTCATGATGAGCTCCCCGACGGAGGAGCGCACGACTCACTCGGCGTGGCGCTGCAAGACCTAACTACACCCATTCCGGAAGACGCTGACGCAGAGACGTTGGAGGCGTGCCGCCTTCAGCTCGTTGAAGGCGCGAAGAAGCTGGCCAGCATGAGACGCTTGTCAGAAGCCTACCAGCGGGAGATGGATCGCGCCGTCGGCGGCTCGCCGGCCCCGACGGGGCCCAGCCGCCTTGGCGCGGTCCAGCAGCGCGGCGTAGCCATCGCCAATCTGTTTGGGGCAAGCTGCCCTGTGTATGCTACACCAGCGGAGAACATTCGAGCCGCCCAGGCAGCGGCGGATGAGCTGGACAATTTCGAGGGTGAAGAGCGCCGCCTCATGATGGAGCGAGTCCAGCGGCTCCTCGACGCGGCCGCCGTGCAGAACAAGGCCGGCTGCCGCACGGAGGCGCCACAACGGCCAAACGACGACCTTCACCGAGATCAAGGCGCAGCGTCTCGGACGCCGACTGGCAGTGCCTGAGGAAGAAGGGACAAGGAGCCGGCTGTCAGCCATAGTCGGACTCGCATTACCATAGAGCGCGACCGAGACGGCCGCCCGAGAGCAGTGGAACGACGGGACGACTATCCGCCTCCCCCTCCCCGCAAGGAGAGGCGAGTCTCCGTGCCGCCTGTTGACCATCCGACTCTCGGCGACCGCCTTGGCCGCCGAGAGGGAGTTGGAGAAAATGACGCCCGCCATCGGATCGACCGACTTCACCGATCCTTAGCGCCGGAAGAAGAAGACGAGCTGGGACCGCCTTGTTTCGGGCCCCGCATTCGGGACGAGCCCTTTCCCAGAGGGTTCACGCTCCCAAGAGACACGCCCAAGTATACCGGCTCCGTGAAGCCGGAAGACTGGCTAGTCGACTACTCCACGGCTGTCAGCATAGCAAACGGCAACAAGCGTGTCACCGTAAAGTACATTCCGCTCATGCCCCAGGGCACGGCCCGGACATGGCTGAACAACCTAAAGCCCCGCAGCATCAACAACTGGGTCGACTTCACCGAAGCATTTGTCCGCAACTTCACCAGCACGTACAAGCGCCCTCCCAAGCCTCGTCAGCTCTCCTTGTGCGTGCAAGGCCCCGACGAGTCGACTCGCGATTACCTCACACATTGGGCCGAGCTTCGGAACTCCTGTGAGGGCATGCACGAGGTGCAGGCCATCGAGTACTTCACAGCCGGGTGCAGAGAAGGCACCCTCCTCAAGCACAAGCTCCTCTGCGACGAGCTAGAAACCCTCGACGAGCTGCTGATCATAGCGGACAAGTACGCCATGGCCGACTCCTCCATGAAGGCGGAGATTCAAATCAGCACAACTAGCAAAGTGGCTCCTCAAGCTCCAAGAACTCCGACGGCAGACGCCAGCCGGCGACAGACGCCAGCCGGCGACAACAGCAGGGCGACCACAAGCGCAAGGCCCCGCAGCCGGCTGCCAGCAGCCGGCAGGTCGCGACCGTTGAAGCCTAGCAGCCAGACGAGCAGCCCCCGCCCAAGCGACAGAAAGGCGGCAAGCCAAACTGGTTGCCGGCCTTCTCCTATGAGCAGACCTTGGATGGACCTTGCAAGTTCCATAGCGGCGCGAAGCCGTCGAATCACACCACCCGGAAATGCCACTGGCTCACCAGGATCGCCAAGGGAGACGGCCTCCTGCCTCCCCCGCCCGCTGGGCAGCCGCCTCCGCCGCCGCCCCAGCAGCCGGCTGTCAGGCCAGTCGGCGCGGTACAAGACGAATACCCTGAAGAGCACGGAGCCTACGTGGTATTCACCAGTGTGGCTGATGACCGACGCAGCAGGCGGCTGCAGTGACAAGAGGTGAATGCAGTAGTGTCAGAGACGCCAGAGTTCATGCACTGGTCCAAGAAGCCCATCAGCTAGAGCAGGGCTGACCACCCAGAAGTGATGTCGAGTCCGGGCTCCTATGCCTTGGTCCTGGACGCCACCTTTGCTATGGACAGACGAGCTGCGCGTTTCTCGCGAGTTATGATAGACGGAGGCAGCAGCATCAATATCCTGTACAAGGACACCATGGAGAAGTTAGGAATCAAGCAAAGACAGCTTCAGAACAGCCGAACTGTGTTCCACGGCATTGTTCCTGGGCTTTCTTGCTCGCCAATCGGCAAGATGCTGATGGACGTCCTCTTTGGAGACAAAGATCACTTCCGCAGAGAGTCTGTTTGGTTTGAGGTGGTGGACCTTGAGAGCCCATACCATGCGCTACTTGGCCGACCCGCCTTGGCCAAGTTCATGACGGTCCCCCACTATGACTACCTCAAGATGAAGATGCCCAGTTCCAGGGGAATTCTGACTGTGGCTGGCGACTACCAGAAGTCGTCTGCTTGCGCGGCTGAGAGCAGTCGGCTGGCCGAGTCCCTGGTAATCGCGGCTAAGAAGCGGCTCCTTGAGCGAGTTGTGGCGATGGCCGGCAAGCAGCCTGAGGTATCGCCCAACCCAAAAGAGTCGGAGGCTGAGGGTTCGTTCAAGCTGGCCAAAGAGACAAAGAAGATACCCTTGGATCCGGGGCACCCAGAGAGGTACGCCGTCATAGGTGCAAACCTCGACAGTAAATAGGAAGGCGAGCTCGTCGATTTCCTCCATGAGAATCGGGACATCTTCGCATGGTGCCCCAAAGACATGCCAGGTGTACCAACGGAATTCGCCGAGCACAAGTTACATGTCCGATCTGATGCAAAGCCAGTCAGGCAGCCCCTGCGCCGCCTATCAGAAGAGAAGAGAAGAGTTTTCGAAGAAGAGATAGCCCGACTCCTAGCAGCCGGCTTCATTATGGAAGTGTTCTTTCCAGAATGGCTAGCAAATCCGGTCCTGGTACTGAAGAAGAACAAGCAGTGGTGAATGTGTATTGACTACACGAGCCTCAACAAGGCCTGCCCCAAGGACCCATTTGCTCTACCAAGAATCGATCAGGTGATAGACTCCACAGCCGGATGCGAGCTGTTGAGTTTTTTGGATGCATACTCAGGATATCACCAAATCAAGCTGAACCCGGCTGACAGACTGAAGACTGCCTTCATCACGCCGTTTGGAGCCTTCTGCTACCTCACCATGACGTTCGGCTTAAGGAACGCCGGCGCCACCTTTCAGCGTTGCATGTGGAAGTGCCTCCTCAAGCAGCTCGGCAGGAACGCCCACGTCTATGTAGACAACGTGGTGGTGAAGATGGAAAAACATGGAACGCTGCTGGAAGATCTCAAGGAGACCTTTGAGAACCTACGCCGATTCCAGATCAAGCTTAATCCCAAGAAGTGTGTCTTCGGAGTACCAGCCGGCCAGCTCCTTGGCTTCCTGGTCTTTGAACGCGGCATAGAATGCAACCTAGTAAAGATCAAGGCCATTGAGAGAATGGACGTACCCAGCCGACTGCTGGATGTGCAAAAGTTCACTGGCTGCTTGGCGTCCATCAGCCGATTCATCAGTCGGCTGGGCGAGAAAGCTCACCCCTTATACCAACTCATGAAGAAGACCACTTTTTTCGAGTGGAACCATAAGGCGGACGAAGCTTTTCTCCAGTTGAAGAAGATGCTGACTACTCCACCCGTCCTGGCAGCTCCGACTCCCAAGGAACGTATGCTCCTGTACATCGCCGCCACCAGCCGGGTGGTCAGCACGGTCATTGTAGTGGAACACAAGGAGGAAGGCAAGGCACTACCTATCCAGAGACCGGCATATTACTTGAGCGAAGTACTGTCGACCTCCAAGTAGAACTACCCCCACTACCAGAAGATGTGCTATGGTGTACACTTTACTGCCAAGAAATTGAAGCCTTACTTTCAAGAGCATCCAATCACGGTGGTCTGCACGGCCCCACTTGCCGAGATCATTGGTAGCCGAGATGCTTCTGGCCGAGTGGCCAAGTGGGCCATAGAGCTGGCTCCTTACACCATCCACTACCAGCCCCGCACCGCTATCAAGTCACAAGCACTGGCCGACTTCCTCGTCGACTGGGCCGAGACCCAGTACCTACCTCCAGCTCCTGACTCCACCCATTGGCGGATGCATTTAGACGGCTCCAAGATGCGCACCGGCTTGGGAGCCGGCGTTGTCCTCACCTCTCCTAAAGGTGACAAGCTCAAATACGCATTACAAATCCATTTTGCCGCCTCCAACAATGTCGCCGAGTACGAGGCGCTCATTCACGGGCTCCGGCTTGCCAAAGAACTTGGCATCCGCCGGATCTTGTGTTATGGCGACTCGGACTTAATGGTCCAGCAATCATCTGGCGACTGGGACGCGAAAGATGCAAACATGGCGAGTTACCGTTTCCTTGTGCAGCAGCTCAGCGAGTATTTAGAAGGGTGCGAGTTCCTCCATGTGCCAAGAAACGACAATGACCAAGCAGATGCCTTGGCACGAATCGGCTCTACCCGCCAAGCAATACCATCTGGCGTCGCCCTTCAACGCCTCCTGAAGCCGTCTGTCAAGCCTTCACCAGAATCAGACTCCATTTTTGTGCCGGCTCCTCCCGAAGATGACGGATCCGACTCCAGAGCTCCGGCAGTCGGTACGGGGATTTTGGCAGATGACTCCAAAGCTGCCACAGTCGAACCCGGCCCGGGGACTGCGGTGGCGGACTCGAAGACTCCAGAACTCGGCCCAAGGGCCGCGCCAGTCGGCCTGGGGACTTCATTAACCCAGCAAGCGATTGTTGACTCCAACCCGCTGCCTCCCAGCCCAACCGCCCTCGTCCAAGTCGCAGTTCTGACAGTCGAAGAAATAGCAGCACCCTCATGGGCCCAGCCCATCCTCAAATTCCTGGTGAACAAAGAGCTGCCGACTGATGAGACCTCAGCTCGGCAAGTACAACGCCGTGTGGCAGCCTACACCATAGTCAACAGAGAGCTGGTTAGGTGCAGCGTCACTGGTGTCTACCAGCGCTGCGTAGAGCCAGAGCAAGGCCAAGCGATTCTCAAAGACATCCATCAAGGCGAGTGCAGCCACCATGCGGCTTCAAGAGCACTCATCGCCAAAGCCTTTCGACACGGTTTCTTCTGGCCAACTACCTTGGAAGAGGCCAAGGAGTTGGTCCAAAAATGCAAAGGGTGCCAGAAGTTCAGCTCCAAGCCGCACCAGCCAACTTCTGCACTCAAGACCATCCCCATTGCCTGGCCTTTCGAAGTTTGGGGTCTAGACATGGCGGAACCATTCAAGACAACACGAGGTGGCTTAACTCACTTACTTGTCGCAGTGGACAAGTTCACCAAGTGGACAGAAGCGAAGCCAATCAAGAAGCTGAACGGTCCAACTGCCGTGACTTTCATCGCCGATATCACAATTCGGTACGGCATACCACACAACATCATCACTGACAACGGCACAAATTTCGCCAAAGGCGCCTTGGCCCGTTTCTGCGCAACACAGGGCATCCGACTGGACCTAGCGTCCGTCGCCCATCCACAGTCAAACGGCCAAGTGGAGCAAGAAAACGGCCTCATCCTGTCCGGCATAAAGCCCCGGCTGATCGAGCCTCTGGAGCGCTCGGCTGGCTGCTGGCTCAATGAGCTATAGGCCGTCCTCTGGAGTCTGTGCACGACTCCAAACAAGTCAACCGGCTTCACGCCTTTCTTCCTCGTCTATGGTGCCGAAGCCTTCATCCCAACGGACATAGAGTTCGACTCCCCACGAATCACCATGTACACCGAGGAGGAAGCAGAAGAAGCACGACAAGACGGCGTCGATCTGCTGGAAGAGGGCCGGCTGTTGGCACTCAGTTGGTCCAGCATCTACCAGCAGAGCCTGCGCCGATACCACAACAGGAAGGTCAGGCCAAGATCTTTCCAAGAAGGCGACCTTGTGCTCCGGCTGATCCAGCGAACAGCCGGCCAGCACAAGCTATCGACGCCTTGGGAAGGCCCTTTCATCATCAGCAAATACTGGGCAATGACTCCTACTACCTAATTGATGCTCAGAAGCCCCGAGCACGCAAGAGGGACGACTCCGGCAAGGAGACAGAGCGACCATGGATGCAAATCTCCTCCGAAAATTTTACAGTTGATGCAGTATGTACCACGCTACATTTTGTATTAAAGTACCAAGACTTTGGGCCCCCCGAGACGAACTCGGGGACTGCCCTCTTTTGTCTGTATGATAAAGATTATGCCTACAAGTATGTTACTATTTGTCATGCCGCTTGGCACCAGGCTCGACAAGTCGGCCCAGGGACTTGCCGCCTTGCACTATGAAATGCTTCCTGCAGTCGGACAAGTAGTGTGTAAACGCCTAAACCGTCTCCTGTCAGAAGCCGTAGCTCGCAGAGCGACTGAACGGTGGGCAGAAGTAAGGTAGAATGGGCATTCACATGAAAAATGGCTAAGGACTCAAAGCATAAAACATAGCTCAAGACGACTTCCAGCCTTTCTCACAAACCAACTCTCGAATAGTCGGATTACCGTCTTCTATTCAACTTGCTCAAAAAACTCTTAAAAACGGCTAAGTACTTGCCTTCCCAAAGTAGCCAAGCATTTGATCCAGCGGCAGTCCGCAGAGCGGCCGTCCGATTGGCAAGGCAGGCAACTAAGAGAAAGCAGCAAAGGAAAAAAGCCAAAAGAGCAATGAGCAAGAAAAGATGGAACTCGGATAAATATATTTACATAACATAGGCCCTTGGCCGAATCTTCGAGCAGAAGTTCAAAATACACCCGGCGGGTGGAATTGTGCGAATTAACAAGTTCTTCAAAGACTACTGAAGCAGATAAAATAAAGCGGCAGCTTAGGAAGCAGCAGACGGATTCGGAGGGTCAGAGGAGGCGGCAGCATCAGGCGTCGGGGCGGCCGGCTGGCTAGTGTCGGCTTGATCGCCTCCGGTGGCAGTCGGGTTAGTCGCACGCGGCTCGTTGCTGGAGGCGCGGTCGAGCTGAGGCTGGTTGTCTGCTCCGTCTTTTGGTGCCTCCGTCTCGCCTCCGTCCTCCGCCTCGCCTTCTTCCTCGACGCTGAAGCCAATCACCTCCACCGAGTCCTCGCGGTAGTCTGGGTTCATCCCAAACCACTCCGGCGGTACCTCCTCGCCGTCTTCAGACCGCTCGGGGACGAAGATGCTGGTGTCGGTGTACTCGGCGATCGCCGCAGCACGCTTGATGAGGGCGTCTTCTACAGCTGCCAGCTCCGGCTGGGCCTCCGACCGAAGCGTGGCCAGCCGGTCTAGATCCAGCCCTGGATACCATGCCTTGACAAACTCCAAGGCCCGGCACGCTCCAGCTCGGCCGAAGAGCCCTTCCAGGCCTCAAGACGACCAGCCGCGACCTCTAGCCAGTCGGCCGTCAGGCTGGGGGTGCGCGCAGCCTGCATGTCCGGCCACAGGGCGACAATCGCCTGGGCACCAACACGCTGAAGCCGGCGCAGCATCCGGTGAGCCGGCCGAAGGCGAGCCTCGATGCTCAGGATGTGCTCGTCAAGAGTTTGGGGGGCGTCGGCGGCAATCTCTGCGCCCTCCGCCCTTCGACCTTCTCGGTCAGCCTCGATGGCTTGGATGACGGCCTGCGAGTGTCTAGGAAAGAAGTCTGCAAAGACAGGAAGAAACAAAGAAGCAAGTCAAAAACCAGAAGTCGGCACGACTTAAATCGGCAGCTCGAAGAAAGAAAGTAAAGAAACTCACCATCAATGATGTCTTCAACCTCATGGAAGCCGGAGGCCAGCATCGCCTCCTTGTCAGACCAGGAGGAGCGCTCGCTCGTGAACTCGGCCATGAGGGTGGTTTCTGTCTCCTCCGCCTCCCTCTGCGTCTTCACAAGCAGCTCCTTTTGCTCTGCCAATTGAGTGGCCAGCAGGTCGCGCTCCGTGGCGAGCTTGCTGCACTCCTCCTCTTTGGCGCACAAAGCGGAGTTGGCGTCGCTCAGCTGCTGTTGAAGAGCAGCATTAGCTCTTGAAAAGAAGGAAGAAAGAAGGCATTAAGTCATCAGGTAAAGAAGGTCGTTGAGGAGATCCGGCCCGACTGCTCAGCAGTCGACCCGAATCTCGGGGACTACAGCCCGCAGGTGCGCTAGCGCGCCCCCGCAAAGAAGGAAAATGACTAACTCCGGCTCTCCGACAAATTGGCGGTCCTCTTGCCCAGCTCTTCAACGTTACGGTTGAAGGCAGTGACGCGGAGGTTGTGGTAATCCTGCGTCAAACGTTTCAGACAAAAAGTTAATACCCAGAGTTCATCAATTGGAGTTTCGGGCCGCCTGCTCAGCAGCTAGACCGAAACTCGGGGACTACACCCAGTGGGTGCGCTGGCGTGCCCCCACAGAGAGGAACAAGAAAACAAAGACCAAAGGAAAAAACATACCCGGACGGCTGCCCGCGACACCAGGAACGCCTTGGTGCAACTCTGGAGAGCGTCGCCCTCAGCGCGAAGCTTCGCCTGGACGTCCAGGAGTGCCTGGTTCAGCGGCCCTGTGCCGCCTCCTCGCACCCACCCGATGGGCACGGCGCTTGTCGCTTCGGCGTCTGGGATCGCCGAGCTGGCCGTGCTGGCTTCCAGGGGGCGGGATGCCGAAGTCTCCTTCTCCAGACGGCGGCGCGTTGGCGAGCCGACTTGGAGGAGCAGCCTCGCCACGGCCTCATCTTTGGTCGGCGGCACCGGATGGTCCACTGGCTGCTCCCCTTGCACGCTCACAGACGGCGGCGGAGGCGGCGGCGGAACAGTCACGTCCGGCGTAGAGGGGTTGCCGCCTTCCTTCTAAATGACGGGGTTCTCACTGCCGGCTTCCCCAGTCTGCCCCGTGAACTCCGGAGGCGGCGGCACAGAGTTCAATGGGGTGACGAACACCGCCGATTGGCGGCGTGCGGCTTCCTCAGCCTGCCGCTTCGTCGCGGCGGCGGCTTTGGCCTCCGCCAGTTTTTTCTTGGCAAAGGCCTCTGCCCTGTCGGCCTCCGCCTTCTCCAGGCGAACGACCTCTTCTTCGTTGCACTTCTCCTATGCATTCCGCTCCGTCGCCTCCCAGAGGTCAGCAGCGGGGTCACTCCGCGGAGTGGTGGCGGACGTCTCCGCTGACCCCATGACGGAGGCGGCGGTGACCCTCTCAAGAGTGAGGGGAGCCCTGAAGTAAGGGGAGCAAGCAAAGACTCAGACAAAGCCACAAAGAAAGAATAAAGCATTGAGACAGAATACTCACGCAGAGACCAATGGCGGCTTCTTCACTTCCTTACGGAAGCGGATGGCCTTCGCGGCCGCCTCGTCCCACCGGGTCGCCGCAGCCGAACCCTTGGGTTTCTTCGGCCGACTACCGAACAAGGTCAGCACGGCCCTGCGCTTCTTCCCGCTGCCTGGAGCACCCGACGCGATAGAAGAGCCCGCGCCAGGCTGGCTGGCTCCTGGCCGATGGCGGGGGGCGACTTCCCCCTCGGCATCCTCGTCAGGCCAGTCGGCGAAAGTGGCCGAAGGCCTAAAGTCGCCTACTGTTCCTCCTCCTCCCTCGGTGTCGTCCTCCAGAGCCGCCGCCCCCAGATCAGGGTCGTCGACGTCGCTCTCTGCCCAGTCGGCGAGGAACTCGCGGGCCGGCCCCGAGGTGCCGGCTGGCGGGTGGAGGAGGGGATTCTGACCAAAGCCGACTGGTCAAAACAAACTCGGCGATAGAGAAGACAATCCAAAGAAAGAAAGGATAGGCAACTCACCACGGGCGGAGGGTTGGTGCGGGAGTACGGCTCCTTGCCGAACCGCCAATCCTCCAGGAGCTTGCTATCCGAGAGGTAGTTCACCATGAAGGCCACCTCTTCGTGAGGCATGTCCTTGGTGCACATCCGACTCGGGTCGCGGTGCCCGCTCATCTGGCATATCATGTGGGGCGGCCTTGGAGTGGGAGAACTCGGCGCGCCACGAAGGCGGCCAGCAGGTATGGACCAGTCAAACCCTCCGACTGCGTCAGCACTCAGAGTCGCGCGATGGCGCCGGCTCCCGCAGGCGTCAATGACTTGGCCCGATACGACCAGTTGGGCAGTCGCCCAGCCAGCGGTCCGGCTTCGAAAGCCGACAGGTTGACCCAGTCCCCCTCGCGGAGACGCTCCTGACGTAAAAGTAGGATCTCTGCCACATCTTCACCGACTTTATCAGCGAGATGGAGGGGAAGGGATTGTCGGCCCCTGACCTTCGCACAGCGATGAAAGCGCCACACTGAGCCGGCATGCCCGCGGCCTGGGTGCCGAGCTTGGAGAAGAAGAACTCCCCCCAGAGCTCGAGGGTGGGGAGGACTCCGAGGAAGCCTTCGCACAAGGCCACGAAGGCAGACAACAGCACCACTGTGTTGGGGGTGAGGTGGTGCGGCTCGAGGCTGTAGAACTCCAGGAAAGATCGGAAGAAACTGCTCGCCGGCAGCCCCAACCCGCGCAAGCAGTGCGAGCGGAAGATGACCCGCTCGCCCTCCTGCGGCGCGGGGGAAATCTCCCTTCGGCGCAAGGCGCACCCACACATGATCCTCGCCGAGAAGCCAATGAGTCCAACGAAGGAACTCGATGTGGTCGTCGTGAACTTCAGAACCGTCCCAAGTGCCGGAGCGCACCGGGGGAGGCGCGGCTGCGGAGGAAGAACTCATCACGAGCTGATCGCCGTGGCGTTCGCCAGAGCTTGGGAGCGCGGCGGAGCAAAGAAGAAGAAGAAGGAGGAGAGCAAGGAGCAGTGAGAAGGAAGAAAGCGAGGAGTGGTGGGAAGGAGGGGCGCGCGTGCCCCCCTCTTCCCCTACTTATAGCCCATGGGCTACGAAGCCGAGGGGGCGGACGTGGGGATTTACTGCGCCCACGGCCCCACGACGCCCACGTTCCACGATAAAGTTATTGCACGTAGTAACTCCACGGGAATCCCAACCGTCCACCGAGGCCACAGCAGATCCGCTCGGGCGCCGAGGCGTGGTAGTGGCGGGCCCCACCTATGGGCCTGTCCCGTCGCTCGCGTAGGCTGGCAGGACGGCCCAGCCACGTGTCATTGCATGACAGGCCTAGAACGGGCGGCGGCCTAGAGGCTTAGCCAGCACGCTACTTGGATCCCGCTGTGACATTCAAAATATTGTGCGAGTTGGAATTGAGTGACTCCGAATTGAGCAAGTCCGACTCCTTCTAGTCGGCCCGGCGGAAGTCAATCAAAGACCATGTGTTGAGCACCTGGAAAGAGAAACTGCTGAGGCTTCTTGGCCGATCGTCCGCGGTGCCTCACCAGCTTTGGGGACTACTGTCGGAGTAATGGTCAATGGGTAGGCCAACCCGAGCCCCAGAACCTTTCAAGACATCGGGGTAGGCTGCGCCCCTCAAGACCCCAGGACAGAGAGCCGCCTTCAAGAAGACCACGACAAGACGGCCGACTGACCACTCGCGGCTGAGTCCTAGGGACGACCGCAGGGTAAGCCGACTCCTGGCTGGCGACTTCCGGAGAAGCCGGCTTTGGGGAGTCGGCCTGCGATTCCAACAAACCCCGTGACCTCATCAAGGGGGACGGGGCAGGGGAGTGGCTATAGTGAAGCCCACTCCCGCCCCTTATCAAGAGCGGGCATGGCCACGGCACGCCGTACCCCGGAAGATCTCCGTGCGGCGTGGCACTGTTGCCATACCGGCCCTGACATCAGTACCGCAGGACCAAATCCTGCACCCACGACGGCTTGTCTGTACGGCTCAGAGGCAGCGGGTCCCACCAGTCGGTGAGACCCCAAGAGACGGCAAGAGGACCACCAGCCGAACCCGTCGGAAGTCGGCCTGGGGGAGTCGGTCGAGCCCTCCCCCGGGGCCCACGCACTATTAATCAAGATGTGATGGAGAGTGGCAATAGTGATCGCCCGCCAGGCGGCGGGGCTGTTGCCACGACCCCATGATCAAGCCCGTGTCATCAGAAGCACGGCTACAGTAATCAGCAGCCAGCAAGACCCGCCCGCGGCGGACGCGGCCTGTCGGCTCTGTACCAGGCCAGTCAGCGGGGCCCGCCAGCCGGCGGGCCCCAGCGGTCGGCAGAGAAGACGGAGGCCAGAGGCGCTGATGGCTGGGCCCGCATCCAGCCGGATTACCATTGTACCCCCGGGGGGTAGGCCTATATAAACCCCCCAGGGCACCCATGCAAAGGGTTGAAACCCATTAGCTCTAGACCAGATCATATAGAAGGGAGAGAGCTAGCCTTGCCCTCTCCTACCTCCTAGAAACAGCTCAAGGAGCAACCGTGTAAGTGCTTTGCCATAGTGATCATGCGGAGACCCCGCAGAGCAGCAGTAGGGGTATTATCTCCTCGGAGAGCCCTGAAGCTGGGTAAGATTTGCCGGCGTGCATGTCTTCACCTCATCTCGTTTCCAGGCACCGGCGATGTTCTACTCACCCCCACCATGATAAGCCATCCTTTAGCATATGTCGCACCAAACCCCCGACATCGTATGAACCATGATGTCGGGGATTCAATCAATCCCGTATACAATTCCCTTTGTCCATCGGTATGTTACTTACCTCTTTCAATTTTGTTACCAGCAAGTCACTTTACTCGTTCCGTAATGCATGATCCCGTGACCAACTCCTTAGTCACATTGAGCTCATTATGATGATGCATTACCGAGTGGGCCCAGAGATACCTCTTCGTCATACGGAGTGACAAATCCCAGTCTCGATTCGTGCCAACCCAACAGACACTTTTGGAGATACCTGTAGTGCACCCTTATAGTCACCCAGTTACGTTGTGACGTTTGGTACACCCAAAGCATTCCTACGGTATCCGGGAGTTGCAGAATCTCATGGTCTAAGGAAATGATACTTGACATTATAAAAGCTTTAGCAGACGAACTACACGATCTTGTGCTATGCTTAGGATTGGGTCTTATCCATCACATCATTCTCCTAATGACGTGATCCCATTATCAATGACATCCAATGCCCATGGTCAGGAAACCGTAACCATCTATTGATCAACGAGCTAGTCAACTAGAGGCTCACTTGGGACATGTTGTGGTCGATGTATTCACACATGTATTACCAGTTCCGGATAACACAATTATAGCATGAACAATGGACAATTATCGTGAACAAGGAAATATAATAATAACCATTTTATTATTGCCTCTAGGGCATATTTCCAACAGTCTCCCACTTGCACTAGAGTCAATAATCTACTTCACATCGCCATGTGATTAACACTCTAGGGTTTGATCATGTTATCCTTACGAGAGAGGTTTTAGTCAACGAGTCTGCAACATTCAGATACGTGTGTTCTTCGCAAATCTCGATTTCATATTGTAGATGTTGCTACTATGCTCCACTTGGAGCTATTCCAAATGTTTGCTCCACTATACGTATCCGGTTTTCTACTCAGTCATCCGGATAGGTGTTAAATCTTGCATCGATGTAACCCTTTACACCGAACTCTTTATCACCTACATAAACGAGAAACATTTCCTTATTCCTAAGGACAATTTTGACCACTGTCCAATGATCCACTCCTGGATCACTCTTGTAACCCCTTGCCAGACACGTGGCAAGGCACATCGCGGTACACAGCATGGCATATCATATAGAGCCTATGGCTAAGGCATAGGGGACGACTTTCGTCCTTTCTCTTTCTTCTGCCGTGGTCGAGCTTCAAGTCTTAACTTCACACCTCACAACTCAGGCAAGAACTCCTTCTTTGACTGATCTATCTTGAACTCCTTCAAGATCATGTCAAGGTATGTGCTCTGTGAAAGTCTTATCAGGCGTCTTGATCTATCCCTATAGATCTTGATACCCAACATGTAAGCAGTTTTACACAGGCCTTCCTTTGAAAAACTCCATTCAAACAACCCTTTATGCTTTCTAGAAATTCTACATCATTTCTGATCAACAATATGTCATGCATATATACCTATCAGAAATGTTGTAGTGCTCCCACTCACTTTCTTGCAAATGCAAGTTTCTTGAAAACTTTGTATAAATCCAAATGCTTTGATCGCCTCATCAAAGCATATGTTCCAACTCCGAGATGCTTGCTCCAGTCCATAGAAGGATCACTGGAGTTTGCATACATTTTAGCATCCTTAGGATCGACAAAACCTTCTGGTTGTATCACATACAACCTTTCCTCATGGAAACTATCAATGAAACTTTGTTTTGACATCCATCTCTCAGATTTCGTAAATGAAAATGCAGCAACTGCTAACATAATTCTAATAGACTTTAGCATCGCTATGATTGAGAAAGTCTCATCATAGTCAACTCCTTGAAATTGTTAGAAACTTCTTTGAGACAAGTCGAGCTTCACAAATGGTGACATTACCATCAGCGTCTGTCTTCTTCTTAAAGATCCATTTATTCTTTCACCGGGAAAGTCCACCAAAGTCCATAATTTGTTCTCATACATGGATCCTATCTCAGATTTCATGGCTTCTAGATATTTGTTGGAATCCGGTCCCACCATCGCTTCTTCATAGCTCATAGGTTCATCGTTGTCCAACAACATGACCTTTAAGACAGGGTTACCGCTAAGAAGTTGTACACACCCTTGTCGACCTACGAGGTTTGATAGTAATTTGATCTGAAGCTTCATGATCATCATCATTAGCTTTCTCTTCAATTGACGTAGTTTCTACAGAAACATCTTTCTATGATGCGCTACTCTCTGGTTGAAGTGAAGGTTCAACAACCTCATCAAGTTCTATCTTCCTCCCACTCAATTCTTCCGAGAGAAACTCTTTCTCGAGAAAGGACCTGTTCTTAGCGACAAACACTTTGCCCTCAGATCTGAGATAGAAGGTATACCCAATCGTCTTGTTTGGGTATTCTATGAAGATACAATTTTCCGCTTTGGGTTCGAGCTTTTCTGACCGAAGCCTATCGTCATAAGAACTGTCGCCCCAAACCTTAAGAAACAACAACTTTGGTTTCTTGCCAAACCATAGTTCATACGGTGTCGTCTCCATGGACTTAGATGGTGCCCTATTTAAAGCGAATGTAATTGTCTTTAATGCATAACCCCCCAAAATAGCAGTAGATTGGTAAGAGACATCATACACCATATCCAACAAGGTTCGATTATGACGTTCGGACACACCATCATGCTATGGTGTTCCAGGCGGCGTCAACTGTGAAACGATTCCACCTTGTCTTTAGTGATTGCCAAACTCATAACTCAGATACTTTCCCTTTGATCAGATCGAAGGAACTTCGTCTTCTTGTTATGATGATTCTCAAGTTCACTCTGAAATTGCTTGAACTTTTCAAACATTTCAGACTTATGCTTCATTAAGTAAATATACCCATATCTATTCAATTCATCGGTGAAGGTTAGAAAATAACGATACCCACCTCGCGCGTCAACACTCATCGGACCGCACACATCAGCATGTATGATTTCCAACAAGTCACTTGCCCGTTCCATTGTTCCAAAGGACGGGGTTTTAGTCATCTTGCCAAAGAGACATGGTTCGCATGTGTCAAGTGATTCAAAATCAAGTGACTTCAAAAGTCCATTAGCATGGAGGTTCTTTCATGCGCTTTACACCAATATGACCTAAGCGGTAGTGCCACATGAAAGTGGTACTATCATTATCAACTCTACATCTTTTGGCATCAATGTTATGAACATGTGTATAACTACGACCGGGATTCAATAAACCATTCACATTGGGTGCATGACCATAGAAGGTATTATTCATGTAATCAGAATAATCATTATTCTCTGACTTAATGAATAACTGTATTGCAATAAACATGATCTAATCATGTTCATGCTCAACGTAGACACCAATGCAAACACCATTTATCTAGGTTCAACACTAATCCCGAAGGTAGAGGGAGCATGCGATGGTGATCACATCAACCTTGGAAACACTTCCAACACACATCGTCACCTCGCCCTTAGCTAGTCTCCGTTAATTCCGTAGCTTTTGTTTCGAGTTACCAATATTAGCAACTGAACCGGTATCTAATACCCAGGTGCTACTAGGAGTACTAGTAAGGTGCACATCAATAACACACATATATCAAATATACTTTTGTTGAAGTTGACAGCCTTCTTATCTACCAAGTATTTGAGGCAGTTCTGCTACTAGTGACCGTTCCCCTAATAGAAGCACTTTGTCTCGGGTTTGGGTTCTTGGGTTTCTTCACTGGAACGGCAACTGGCTTGCCATTCAAGAAGTTTCCCTTCTTTCCCTTGCCCTTCTTTGAAACCAGTGCTCTTGTTAACCATCAACACTTGATGCTCCTTCTTGATTTCTACCTTTACGTCCTTAAGCACGTTGAACAGCTCCGGGATTATCTTCCCTTGCATGTTATAGTTCATCACGAAACTCTAGTAGCTTGGTGATAGCGACTGGATAACTTTTGTCAATCACTCTCTTATCTGGAAGATTAACTCCCACTTGATTCAAGTGATTGAAGTACCAAGACATTCTGAGCACATGCTCACTGACTGAGCTATTCTCCTCCATCTTGTAGGCAAAGGTCTTGTCAGAGGTCTCAATCTCTCAACATGGGCATGAGCCTGAAATACCAATTTCAGCTCTTCGAACATCTCATATGTTCTATGGCGTTCAAATCGCTTTTGGAGTCCCGACTCTAAGCCGTAAAGCATGGCGCACTAAACTAACAGGTAGTCATTAGAACGTGTCTACCAGATGTTCACAACATCCACAGACGACGCCAGAGGGGTTGGCACACCGAGCGGGCGCATCAAGGACAGAAGCCTTCTGTGTAGCAGTGAGGACAATCCTCGGACTACGACCCTAGTCCACACAGTTGCTTACAATATCTTTCAACTTAGTCTTTCTCTAGGAACGTATTAAAACAAAGAGCTAAAGCGCGAGCTATTAATCTACAACATAATTTGCGAAGACAATCTAGACTATGTTCATGATCATTAAGTTCATCTAATCAAATTATTCAATGAACTCCCACTCAGATAGACATCCCTCTAGTCATCTAAGTGATACACGATCCAAATGGACTAGGCCGTGTCTGATCATCACGTGAGACGGACTAGTCATCAACGGTGAACATCTCCATGTTGATCATATCTACTATACGACTCATGTTCGACCTTTCGGTCTCTTGTGTTCCGAGGCCATGTCTGTACATGCTAGGCTCGTCAAGTCAACCTAAGTGTTTTGCATGTGTAAATCTGGCTTACACCCATTGTATTCGAACGTTAGAATCTATCACACCCGATCATCACATGGTGCTTCGAAACAACGAACCTTCGCAACGGTGCACAATCAGGGGGAACACTTTCTTGAAATTTTAGTGAGGGATCATCTTATTTATGCTACCGTCGTTCTAAGCAAATAAGATGTAAACATGACAAACATCACATGCAAATCATAAAGTGACATGATATGGCCAATATCATCTTGCGCCTTTGATCTCCATCTTCAAGGTGCAGCATGAACACTATCGTCACCGACATGACACCATGATCTCCATCATCGTGTCTTCATGAAGTTGCCTCGCCAACTATTACTTCTACTGCTATGGCTAACGGTTAGCAATAAAGTAAAGTAATTACATGGCATTTCATTGACACGCATGTCATACATAAATTAAGACAACTCCTATGGCTCCTGCCGGTTGTCATACTCATCGACATGCAAGTCGTGATTCCTATTATAAGAACACGATCAATCTCATACATCACATATATCATTCATCACATCCTTTTGGCCATATCACATCACATAGCATACCCTGCAAAAACAAGTTAGACGTCCTCTAATTGTTGTTGCATGTTTTACATGGCAGCTATCGGTTTCTAGCAAGAACGTTTCTTACCTACGCAAAACCACAATGGTGATATGTTAATTGCTATTTACCCTTCACAAGGACCCTTTTCATCGAATCCGATCCGACTAAAGTGGGAGAGACAGACACCCTCCAGCCACCTTATGCATCAAGTGCATCTTAGTCGGTGGAACCAGTCTCACGTAAGCGTATGTATAAGGTCGGTCCAGGCCGCTTCATCCCACAATGCCACCGGATCAAGATAAGACTAGTAACGGTAAGAAAATTGATCAAATCATCGCCCACAACTGCTTTGTGTTCTACTCGTGCATAGAATCTACGCATAGACCAAGCACATGATGCCACTGTTGGGAACGTAGAAATAATTCAAAATTTTCCTACGTGTCACCAAGATCAATCTAGGAGATACTAGCAATGAGAGAGAGGGAGTGCATCTTCATACCCTTGAAGATCGCTAAGCGGAAGCGTTACAAGAACGCGGTTGGTGGAGTCGTACACGTAGCGATTCAGATCGCGGTCGATTCCGATCTAAGCGCCGAACAACGGTGCCTCCGTGTTCAACACACGTACATCCCAGGAACGTCTCCTCCTTCTTGATCCAGCAAGGGGAGAGGAGAAGTTGAGGGAGAACTCCGACAGCACGACGACGTGGTGGTGATGGAGCTCGTGGTTCTCCGGCAGGGCTTCGCCAGGCGCTACGGAGGAGGAGGAGGTGTAGGAGAGGGGAAGGGTGCGGCTACCGTCTCTCTCCCTCACTATATATAGGGCCAAGGTAGATGGGGGCCGGCCCCCTCAGATCCCATCTTGGGGAGGGGCGGCGGCCAGGGAGGGGAAACTTGCCCCCAAGCCAAGGGGGCGCCCCCTTTAGGGTTTCCCCTCAACCCTAGGCGCATGGGCCCTAGGGGGAATGGCGCCCAGCCCACTTAGGGGCTGGTTCCCCTCCACATACAGCCCATAGGGCCCTCCGGGGTAGGTGGACCCTCCTGGTGGACCCCCGGAACCCTTTCGGTGGTCCCGGTACAATACCGGCAAACCCCGAATACTTCTGGTGACCGTATGAGGACTTCCCATATATGAATCTTCACCTACGAACCGTTCCGGAACTCCTCGTGACGTTCAGGATCTCATCCGGGACTCCGAACAACCTTCGGTAACCACATACTATTTCCCATAACAACTCTAGTGTCACCGAACCTTAAGTGTGTAGACCCTACGGGTTCGGGAACCATGTAGACATGACCGAGACATATCTTCGGCCAATAACCAACAATGGGATCTGGATACCCATGTTGTCTCCTACATGTTCCACGATTATCTCATTGGATGAACCATGATGTCAAGGATTCAATCAATCCCGTATGCAATTCCCTTTGCCTATCGGTATGTTACTTGCCCGAGATTCGATCGCCGGTATCCCCATACCTCGTTCAATATCGTTACCGGAAGTCTCTTTACTCGTTCTGTAACGCATGATCCCGTGACCAACTCCTTAGTCACATTGAGCTCATTATGATTATGCATTACCGAGTGGGCCCAGAGATACCTCTCCGTCATACGGAGTGACAAATCCCAGTCTCGATTCGTGCCAACCCAACAGACACTTTCGGAGATACCTATAGTGCACCTTCATAGCCACCAAGTTACGTTGTGACATTTGGTACACCCAAAGCACTCCTACGGTATCCAGGAGTTGCACAATCTCATGGTCTAAGGAAATGATACTTGACATTAGAAAAGCTTTAGCAAACGAACTACACGATCTTGTGATATGCTTAAGATTGGGTCTTGTCCATCACATCATTCTCCTAATTATGTGATCCCATTATCAATGACATCCAATGTCATGGTCAGGAAACCTTGACCATCTATTAATCAACGAGCTAGTCAACTAGAGGCTTACTAGGGACATATTACGATCTATGTATTCACACATGTATTACGGTTTCTGGTTAATACAATTATATCATGAACAATAGACAATTATCATGAACAAGGAAATATAATAATAACCATTTTCTTTTTGCCTCTAGGGCATATTTCCAACGGCAAGGTGGTATTTGAGGAAATAGTGCGGCAACTAAAATTTTTACTAGGCGGGAGTAACAAGGCGGGGCTACTAAAAATTTGGATCAAGGGCGAGCAGATATTTTTGAGATTGTGAGGGATGCAGAGGCGGGAGTAAAATGTCGGGGCTACTGAAAATTTGAATCAAGGGACTGAAGCACAGCGTAACAGACATCACACATGGTCCGCACATACTAATTGTGTTCTATCAAACATTAAAACCTTCCAGGCGGTAGATATTTTTTAGATTATGAGGCAGTAATATTTTCGAGATTGCGAGGGATGCAGAGGCGGGAGTATTTGGGGAGCGAGCTAGTGTGCTTGCCACGCCGGCTGTGGATTGTAGCTGACGCACCTTCTCATGGAAGCCATGGGCGTACTATACACCGATGGTGCTCCAAGATATTTTGTACTACATCTCACACGGTTGGTGATAATAAACTGTGTGGGATCTACTTGATTTGAATTACATAATGGTGTCTGATGTCTACTACACAACATTCTTCTTGTAGACGTTGTTGGGCCTCCAAGTGTAGTGGTTTGTAGGACAGTAGCAAATTTCCCTCAAGTGGATGACCTAAGGTTTATCAATCCGTGGGAGGCGTAGGATGAAGATGGTCTCTCTCAAACAACCCTGCAACCAAATAACAAAGAGTCTCTTGTGTCCCCAACACACCCAATACAATGGTAAATTGTATAGGTGCACTAGTTCGGCGAAGAGATGGTGATACAAGTGCAATATGGATGGTAGATAAAGGTTTTTGTAATATGAGAATATAAATACAGCAAGGTAACTAATGATAAAAGTGAGCAAAAACGGTATTTCAATGCATTGAAACAAGGCCTAGGGTTCATACTTTCACTAGTGCAAGTTGTCTCAACAATAATAACATAATTGGATCATATAACTATCCCTCAACATGCAACAAAGATTCACTAATAGCGGAGAACAAACGAAGAGATTATTGTAGGGTACGAAACCACCTCAAAGTTATCCTTTCTGATTGATCTATTCAAGAGTCTGTAGTAAAATAACACGAAGCTATTCTTTCTGTTCGATCTATCCTAGAGTTCATACTAGAATAACACCTTAAGACACAAATCAACCAAAACTCTGATGTCACCTAGATACTCCAATGTCACCTCAAGTATCCGCGGGTATGATTATACGATATGCATCACACAATCTCAGGTTCATCTATTCAACCAACACAAAGAACTTCAAAGAGTGCCCCAAAGTTTCTACCAGAGATTCAAGACAAAAATGTGTGCCAACCCCTATGATAAGTTCACAAGGTCACGCAACCCGCAAGTTGATCACCAAAACATACATCAAGTAGATCACGTGAATATCCCATTGTCACCACAGATAAGCACATGCACGGTATACATCAAGTGTTCTCAAATCCTTAAAGACTCAATTTGATAGGATAACTTCAAAGGGAAAACTCGATCCATTACAAGAGAGTAGATGGGGAGAAACATCATAAGATCCAACTATAATAGCAAAGCTCGCGATACATCAAGATCGTGCCGAATCAAGAACACGAGAGAGAGAGAGAGAGATCAAACACATAGCTACTAGTACATACCCTCAGCCCCGAGGGTGAACTACTCCCTCCTCGTCATGGAGAGCACTGGGATGATGAAGATGTCCACCGATGAGGGATCCCCCCTCCGGCAGGGTGTCGGAACGGGTCTAGATTGGTTTTCAGTGGCTACGGAGGCTTGCAGCGGCGGAACTCCCAATCTAGGTTATTTTCTGGAAGTTTGGGGATATATAAGAGGCGTTGGCGTCGGGAACAAGTTAGGGGTCCACGAGGTGGCCACGAGGCAGGGGGTGCGCCTAGGGGGGTAGGGCGCGCCCCTACCCTCGTGGTGGCCTTAGGACTCTTCTGGTCCATCCTCGCTGCTCCGTGGGCTTCTTCTGGTCCAAAAATGATCTCCGTAAATTTTCAGGTCATTTGGACTCCGTTTGATATTCCTTTTCTGCGATACTCAAAAACAAGGAAAAAACAGAAACTGGCACTGGGCTCTAGGTTAGTCCCAAAAATCATATAAAATCATATAAATGCATATAAAACATCCAAGATGGACAATATAATAGCATGGAACAATCAAAAATTATAGATACGTTGTATCAAGCATCCCCAAGCTTAATTTTTTGGGGTTCGTTTGGACATTTTTATACATTAACTGGGTTTTCTAGGCATTTTATGTGCATAATTCAAATTTGAAATACATGCACATGCTCCAGTGCATACAAATTGGTTGAAAAATCAAATCGGTGTCCTTGGGTGCATGCTTAGGTCCCATGCAAGAAATGGGAATGAATTTCAAACACCAGGGCACTGTTGATTGCCGGCAAAACATTGAGATACCTAGTTTTTAAATTCCAGTAAATCCAAAACTCGTCTGAAATTCATGAAACTTGGCATGCGATCATGGAGCGGCATCAACATGCCATGGTAAATTTTTTGTCTCATTTGGGGCAGGTTTGGGTATCAGCTTCCCACAAACCAGAGCTTCTCACAACAAGCGTGATGGTTTCGGTAGGGAACGTGCCACCTTTGGGGATGGGATGATATCCGTTGCCTCTTATTGCTTTCAAAAAATTTCTAGTGTCAACATAGAACAATAGGAGTGTTGTGTTTAATCTTGGAATTTTTTGGGTTTCGTTTGGCCTTTTTTATACATTAACTAGGTTTTCTAGGCATTTTATGTTCACAATTCAAATTTGAACTACAAGCCCATGCTCTAGTGCACCAAAGTTAGTTGAAAAATCACATGTGTGCCTTTGGGTGCATGCTTAGGCCCCATGCAAGAAATGGGAATGAATTTCAAACACCAGGGCACTGTTGATTGCCGGCAAAACGTTGAGATACCTAGTTTTTAAATTCCAGTAAATCCAAAACTCGTCTGAAATTCATGAAACTTGGCATGCGATCATGGAGCGGCATCAACATGCCATGGTAAAATTTTTGTCTCATTTGGGGCAGGTTTGGGTATCAGCTTCCCACAAACCAGAGCTTCTCACAACAAGCGTGATGGTTTCGGTAGGGAACGTGCCACCTTTGGGGATGGGATGATATCCGTTGCCTCTTATTGCTTTCAAAAAATTTCTAGTGTCAACATAGAACAATAGGAGTGTTGTGTTTAATCTTGGAATTTTTGGGTTTCGTTTGGCCTTTTTTATACATTAACTAGGTTTTCTAGGCATTTTATGTTCACAATTCAAATTTGAACTACAAGCCCATGCTCTAGTGCACCAAAGTTAGTTGAAAAATCACATGTGTGCCTTTGGGTGCATGCTTAGGTCCCATGCAAGAAATGGGAATGAAGTTCAAACACCAGGGCACTGTTGATTGCCAGAAAAACATTGAGATACCTGGTTTTTAAATTCTAGTAAATCCAAAACTTGTCTAAAATTCATGAAACTTGGCATTCGATCATCGAGCGACATCAACATGCCGTGGTAAATTTTTTGTCCCATTTGGGGCAGGTTTGGGTATAAGCTTCTCACAAACCAGAGCTTCTCACAAGCGTGATGGTTTCGGTAGGGAACGTGCCCCCTTTGGGGACGGAACGATATCTGTTGCCTCTTATTGCTTTCAAAAAATTTCTAGTGTCAACATAGAACAACAGGAGTGTTGTGTTTAATCTTGGAATTTTTCGGGGTTCGTTTGGCCTTTTTATACATAACTAGGTTTTCTAGGCATTTTATGTGCATAATTCAAATTTCAACTACAAGCACCTGCTCCAGTGCACCAAAGTTGGTTGAAGAATCACATGTGTGTCCTTGGGTGAATTTCTAGGTCCCATGCTAGAGATGAGAATGAAATTCAAACACCAGGACACTCTTGATTGCATGCAAAACACTAAGATGCGTGGTTTTTAAATTCTAGTAAATCCAAAACTCGTCTCAAATTCATGAAACTTGGCATGCTATCATGGAGCGGCATCAACATGCCGTGGTAAATTTTTTGTCCAATTTGGGGGCAGGTTTGGGTATACGCTTCTCACAAACCAGAGCTTCTCACAACAAGCGTGATGGTTTCGGTTGGGAACGCGCCACCTTTGGGGACGGAATGATATCCGTTGCCTCTTATTGCTTTCAAAAAATTTCTAGTGTCAACATAGAACAATAGGTGTGTTGTGTTTAATCTTGGAATTTTCGGGGTTCGTTTGGCCTTTTTATACATTAACTGGGTTTTCTAGGCATTTTATGTGTATAATTCAAATTTGAATTACAAGCACATGCTCCAGTGCACCAAAGTTGGTTGAAAAATCACATGTGTGTCCTTGGGTGAATTCCTAGGTGAGAGAGTCCTGGATTAGGGGGTCTCCGGGCAGCTGGACTATATCCTTTGGCCGGACTGTTGGACTATGAAGATACAAGATTGAAGACTTCGTCTCGTGTCCAGATGGGACTCTACTTGGCGTGAAAGGCAAGCTAGGCAATACGGATATGGATATCTCCTCCTTTGTAACCGACCTTGTGTAACCCTAACCCTCTCCGGTGTCTATATAGACCGAAGGGTTTTAGTCCGTAGGACAACAACCACAACATACAATCATACCATAGGCTAGCTTCTAGGGTTTAGCCTCTCTAATCTCATGGTAGATCTACTCTTGTACTACCCATATCATCAATATTAATCAAGCAGGATGTAGGGTTTTACCTCCATCAAGAGGGCCCAAACCTGGGTAAAACATCGTGTCCCCTGCCTCCTGTTACCATCTGGCCTAGACGCACAGTTCGGGACCCCCTACCCGAGATCCGCCGGTTTTTACACCGACATTGGTGCTTTACACCGACATTGGTGCTTTCATTAAGAGTTCCTCTGTGTCATCGCCGTTAGGCTTGATGGCTCCTACTATCATCGATAGTGATGCGGTCCAGGGTGAGACTTTTCTCCCCGGACAGATTTTCGTATTCGGCGGCTTTGTACTGCGGGCTAATTCGCTTGGCCATCTGGAGCCGATTGAAAGCTACGCCCCTGGCCGTCAGGTCAGATTTGGAAGTTTGAACTACACGGCCGACATCCGCGGAGACTTGATCTTTGACGGATCCGAGCTGTAGCCGGACGCACTACACTGTCACGATGGGTATGACCTAGCTCTGCCGCCGAACAGTACCCCAGAGGCCGCGCCCTCATCAGCTCCGACCCTTAGCTCGGAGTCAACTGCGCCAATCGAGGACGGGTGGTTAGACACTGCCTCTGGGGCTGCAGTCTCAACGGCGATCGAGCCGAACACCAGCCTAACCCTCTGCGCAGCCCGTGACTCCAAGGTGCCGGACTCTTTTCCGGACTCCGAACCATCCGCGTCCCTGCCAATCGAATCCGATTGGGCGCCGACCATGGAATTCACCGCCGCGGGAATCTTTCAGCACTCACCCTTCGGAGACATTCTGAATTCACTAAGGTCTCTCTCATTGTCAGGAGAGCCCTGGTCGGACTATGGCCAACAGGATTGGGATGCAGACGACGAAGAAATTCGACGCCCACCCACCACCCACTTCATAGCCATTGTCGATGATTTAACCAACATGCTCGACTTCGATTGCGAAGACATCGACGGTATGGACGACGATGTAGGAGACAAATATGAACCAGCGCCTATAGGGCACTGGAAAGCCACCTCGTCATATGACATATTCGTGGTGGATACACCCAACGAAGGCAATGGCGACGAGATAGCGGAGGATGACCCCTCCAAGAAGCAACCCAAGCGCCGACGTCAGCGGCGCCGCTCTAAGTCCCGCCAAAGCAAAAGTGGTGATACCGGCACAGGAGATAATAACACTCCGGATAGTGCCGAAGACAACAACAATCCCCTCTAGCAAGATTTAGAGCAGGAGGATGAAGGAGTCAACTCTCCTAAGAGAGCGACAGACGGAGAGGAGGAGGATGACAATTACATGCCCTCCTCCGAAGACGAGGCGAGCCTCAGCGACGGTGAATTCGCCGTACCAGAGGATCCCGTCGAACAAGAGCGCTTCAAGCGCCGGCTTATGGCCACGGCAAATAGCCTAAAGAAAAGCAGCAGCAGCTTCAAGCTGATCAAGATCTGCTAGCTGACAGATGGACTGAAGTCCTCGCGGCCGAGGAATATAAACTCGAGCGCCCCTCCAAGAATTACCCAAAGTGCAGGTTACTACCCCGACTGGAGGAAGAAGCGTATGATACGGCTGATCGGCCACCTCGTGGCCGTGATAGAGAGGCATCCCAGCCAAAAGCTCAGCCTCCACCCCGACGTCATTCAAATAAAATGGCATGGGGAGATACACCAGACCTGCAAGACATATTGGAGGACAAAGAAAAGCATGCAAGATCGATCTACGGATCACGACGGCGCACCACTCTGTGAGATGATAAACGTCACGCCGGATACAGTAAAAGCAAATCCGGCTGGGCCGAACACAGCGGGCAAGACCCATTTGAGCTGCGTCGCGATATAGCCCAATACAGAGGCGCCACACACCCCTTATGCTTCACAGACGAAGTAATGGAACATCAATTCCCAGAAGGTTTTAAACCTGTAAATATTGAATCATACGATGGCACAACAGATCCCGCAGTATGGATTGAGGATTTCCTCCTCCACATCCACATGGCCCACGGTGATGACTTACACGCCTTCAAATACCTCCCATTAAAGCTCAAAGGACCAGCGCGGTATTGGCTTCACAGCTTGCCAGCGGACTCCATTAGCTGTTGGGAAAATCTGGAAGCCGCATTCCTCGACAACTTTCAGGGCACTTATGTGCGACCACCAGACGCCGATGACTTGAGCCACATAATTCAGCAGCCAGAAGAGTCGGCCAGGCAATTCTAGACTCGGTTCCTTACAAAGAAAAATCAAATCATCGACTGTCCGGATGCGGAGGCCTTAGCGGCTTTCAAACACAACATCCAAGACGAGTGGCTAGCCCAGCACCTTGGTTAGGAAAAGCCGAAATCTATGGCAGCTCTCACGATGCTCATGACCCGCTTTTGTGCGGGAGAAGACAGCTGGCTGGCTCGCAGTAATAACATATCAAAGAACCATGGTCCTCAGATACCAAGGACGGCAATGGCAGGTCACGTCACAACAAACATAAGCACCGCATTGACAACGAAAATACTGAGGATACGGCAGTCAATGCCGGATTCAAAGGCTCTAAACCCGGTCAGCGGAAAAAGCCATTCAAACAAAGTACGCCGGGTCCGTCCAGCTTGGACCGTATAATCGATCGCTCATGTCAAATACACGGCACCCCAGACAAGCCAGCCAATCACACCAACAGGGATTGTTGGGTGTTCAAGCAGGCCGGCAAGTTAATTGCCGAAAATAAGGACAAGGGGCCGCATAGCAATGACGAGGAGGAGCCCCGGCAGCCGCACACCGGAGGGCAGAAGAGGTTTCCCCCGCAAGTGCGGACGGTGAACATGATATAATCGACCCACATCCCCAAGAGGGAGCGGAAGCGTGCGCTCAGGGACGTATATGCATTGGAGCCAGTCGCCCCAAAATTCAACCCTTGGTCCTTCTGTCTGATCACCTTCAATCGCAGGGACCATCCCAACTAGTATCCGTCATGGTGGATTTGTCGCACGGTCCTAGACCCAATCATTGACGGATTCCACCTCACTTGAGTCCTTATGTATGGCGGCAGCAGCCTGAACCTGCTTTATCAGGACACAGTGTGCAAAATGGGTATAGACCCCTCAAGGATCAAACCCACAAAAACGACCTTTAAAGGCATCATTCCAGGTGTGGAGGCCCATTGCACAGGCTCAGTTACACTGGAAGTGGTCTTCGGATCCCTGGATAATTTCCGAAGCAAAGAGTTAATCTTCAATATAGTCCCGTTCCGCAATGGTTATCACGCGCTGCTCGGGCGAACCGCATTCACTAGATTCAATGCGATACCACATTATGCATACCTCAAGCTCAAGATGCCAGGACCCCGCAGAGTTATTACAGTCAATGGAAACACAGAGTGCTCTCTCCAAACAAAGGAGCACACTGCGGCCCTCGCAGCAGAAGCGCAAAGCAGCTTCTCAAGGCAATCAACCAGTTCGGCGCTTCAAAGCCCGGACACCTTCAAGCGCGCTCGGGGCAATCGGCAAATAGACCGCTTGGCGCGATCTAAGCTCGCGTAGCAATACGGAGGCCACCCCAATCCCAGCCCAACGGCAAAACTCGTGCCGTGCGTACATAATTACGCATTAAAAATACCATGGGCACAGGTGGGGAGGGGGCACAACTGCGGCACGCCCCAAGACGCGGGTTAAACCGCACTAGGGGCTTCCCGTTTGGTTATTTTTCTTTTTTTCAGGACCTTAATCTCTGGAAACACTGTCCGCCAGCACTATTGCCGAACACATGATGCAGCAACCAAGGAGGCAGACAGCTACGTCATACCACAGAATTCCCAGGTTGATTACAGTAACAAGCAAAATATTCGATTTAATATCACTCCTCAGCTTGCCCTTGGAAGGGATATAGTCCTACTCTTTGCTTATCGCACTATCTGGATCACTCTGCTTTAACGCAATTTTTTAATAAACAATGCATGAGATTATGACTATTATTGCATTCTTGTTATATATATATATATATATATATATATATATATGTATCTGTGTGTTCATTAATGATGCCTTGCAACAGTACACCTTGGTACGGCTAATACACCAGGGTCTTACGTACCTCACAATACGGTGTGAAAAGTCCGAACACTTTCACAAGTGCGGCACCCCGAACTTATAGCATTATATGCATCAGCTCCGAATCATGTCTTTGGTCAAATGTTGGGTTTGCCCGGCTCCTATGTTTTGGTACCTTACGTTCTGCTCTATCGGCTAAGGTAGCGCTAGGAGAACTACTGCGATTGTGCCCCGATTCTCCTCGGTTCAGCACCTCAGTAGAGAAAGCTAAAACTGACTGTCATGATAAGGCGAGAGACTGGTCGCTGTTCGGCGAGGTTTTCGAGTCCCTAAAGACTTATGCCGCTTAGAGCGAGGGGCCGGCATTGTCCGGCTTAAAGGCGTGTATCGCGCCCCAAATTCGGCCTTCCGAATACCAGGGGCTTTGCTGAAATTTAAAATTATAGAATTCTATGGCTAAGTGAGAGTGATAAAGCATTATTAGTCTGGTTGCCTTGTTCGCTGCGCTAAGCACCTCCCTCGAAGGACCCAAACATCGGAACAAGAGTGCTCAGGTTTATCTCGAACACCCCAGCACTCGTGGTATGGGAGCAGAAGCCGAGGACTAGCCATCTCTCAAATTGGATAAACAGCCAAACAGAAGGTAATATTTTAAATTCAAACAAGCGTTGCATAGCGCATATGAAACAAGTTTTCATAAATATAGGATAAAACGAGCAAGTCTCACTCAAATATTACATCTTTGGAACACTCGTCCGCTATGAGACGGGCACCCGGCAGAACACCCTCGTAGTACATCTCGGGGTGGCGGTGCTCCTTGCCCTCCGGCGGCCCCTCCTTGACCAGCTTCACGGCGTCTAGCTTGACCCACTGCAATTTCACACAGGCGAAAGCCCGGCGTGCACCTTCAATACAGACAGATCGCTTGATGACCTCCAGCCGCGGGCAGGCATCCAAAAGCCGCCTCACCAGGCCGAAGAAGCTGTTCGGAAGGGTGTCGCCAGGCCACAGCCGGACTATAAAGCTCTTCATGGCCCGATCGGCCGCCTTATGTAGCTCGACCATCTGCTTCACCTGGTCGCTCATTGGCATCGGGTGTTCGGCCTCAGCATACTGAGACCAGAACAGCTTCTCCGTTGAGCTTCCATCCTCGGCCTGGTAAAATTATGCGGCATCAGACACGCTGCGGGGCAAATCTGCGAATGCTCCCGGAGAGCTCCGGATTCGGGTAAGTAATTGGTAATTTACTTTTACATGCTTGCTTTGCGTATAGAAAGCCTTACCCGCCACTATCTTCTTCATCGCGTCGATCTCTTGGAGAGCCTTTTGGGCTTCGGCCTTGGCACTTTTTGCGCTCTCGAGGGCCGCGGCAAGCTCAGACTCCCGCGTCTTTGAGTCAAGCTCCAATGCCTCGTGCTTTGCCACGAGAGCTTGGAGCTCTTGCTGCACCTCGCCAACCCGAGCCTCGTGCTTCTCTCGCTCGGTGCGCTCCTTGGCCGCTTTATCTTCGGCCTTGGTTAGCGCTTGCTTCAGGGTTGCCACCTCTGTCGTGGCCCCTGGCAAACATACAATGATCCTGTCATTTTGCAATCGCGTCCTCTTATATATATACATATCTATAGACAGGGTATTACTTACCCTTGTTCTCCTCGAGCTGCCTCTTGGCAAGGCCGAGCTCTTTCCTGGACCCCTCGAGGTCCTGCTTCAGTACGGCGACCTCCACAGTCAGTGCGGTGGACGCCAGCAGCGAAGCCTGCATATGCACATTGAAACACTTATATTAGACTCCTGCGATATTATTTGATCCTTAGTTCGGCTTTTCTTTGTGAACAGCGAACAAAGCATCAGGGGCTACTGTCTATGCGGTAATATTTCTACTACATTTTAAAACACTTACCTCAAAGCCTGTTAGAAGGCTAGCACAGGCTTCCATCGATGAGGAGCACCGCACTATCATGAGTGCGGTGATCCAGAAGGTTCATTCCACCAAGAGCGGATTGACTTCCAGCAGATTGTCCGGCGCCTCTAGATGGATAGAGGTCACCGGCACAAGCGTCTTGCCCCTCTTAGAAAGAGGCCGCCTGCCCGAGCCCGGAACCGCTGGAGGGTCCGACGCGGTGTTCGGCTGAGGGCCGAACTCGGAGCTCTCAGGGGCCCCGTCCCCTCAGCTCCCGGAGTCCGGAAGGTCACCTTGAGGCACCTCCAGGACTGTCTCCCCTCGACCCGGTGCCTCTTGAGACATCACCTCGGCGTCATCAGCAGGATGAGGGGAGGTGGCGGTCGGGACTGGATCACTATCCATGTCCGACGAGCCCAGGGAGCCGTTTGATGATACATCGATGCTGGTTCGCGGCGGCCTGCATAATCATGTTCGGCGTTAGGGAAAGCAGTGCGACAAAGGAATGCTACGAGCCACTCTGGTATCCAAATACTTACGATCTCCCCAGGGGCTTGGCCCTAGGCAACCACTCGTCTTCGTCTTCGTAGGCGGCGGTGGAGCTGTCCGGAAGGACAATCCTTCCCTTCTTGGACCCTTCGGCCCCCCCAGTTAGGGTGACCTTCCTTTTCTTATCTCCCCTTGCAGGAGGGGGAGCATCTTCTTCTTCTTCCTCGTCTTCGGGGGAGGAGTGCGCCGCAGAGTCATCAGACGGTGAGTCCGACGACGCCTGGCGTCGGGAACTCTTTCGGGTTCCCTTGGCCTTCTTGGTCTTCTCCGGCACCGTATAAGGAGCCGGAGTCAGCATCTTCGCCAGAAGAGCGTCTGCTGGGCCTTCGGGCAAAGGAGCCGGACAATCAATCTGTCTGGCTATCTCCTGCCAGTCCTGTCAAAGGTACGGGAGTTTAGATCCCGCATGGAGTCAACCTATAAAAAATAAGGATCCTGCGAGAGGTAGAGAAACTTACCGCTTTGGCTTGGCGCTTTGCGCTGAATCCATGATCCTCAGTAATGGGAGGAGGACCTCGGCACTTTTGAACAGCACCCTCCAGGCATCTTCGTGAGTTGTGTCAAAAAGCTTGTTCAGAGTTCCGTGTCGCGCCGGGTCGAACTCCCACAAGTTGAACTTCCGTTGTTGGCACGGGAGAATCCGGCGGTGGAGCATGACCTGGACCACGTTTACAAGTTTGAGCTTCTTGTTCACCATGTTTTGAATACATGTTTGGAGTTCGGTCAGCTCTTCCGAACTACCCCAGGACATGCCCTTCTCTTTCCAGGAGGTGAGCCGCGTGGGGATGCCAGATCGGAACTCGGGGGCCGCTTCCCATACAGGGTCGCGCGGCTCGGTGATGTAGAACCACCCCGATTGCCACCCCTTTATGCTTTCCACAAAGGAGCCCTTGAGCCATGTTACGTTGGGCATCTTGCCCACCATGGCGCCTCCGCACTCCGCCTGGCGGCCGCCCACCACCTTCGGCTTGACGTTGAAGGTCTTCAACCATAAGTCGAAGTGGGGCTTGATGCGGAGGAAGGCCTCGCACACGACGATAAACGCCAAGATGTTAAGGATGAAGTTTGGGGCCAGATCGTGGAAATCCAGGCCATAATAGAACATGAGCCCTCGGACAAATGGATGGAGAGGGAATCCCAGTCCGCGGAGGAAATGCGTGAGGAATACTACCCTCTCATGGGGTCTGGGGGTGGGGATGAGCTGCCCCTCATCTGGGAGCCGGTGCACGATGTCGTCGGGCAGGTATCCGGCTCTCCTCAGTTTCTTGATGTCTCCCTCCGTGACGGAGGAGACCATCCACCTGCCTGCCGCTCCGGACATGATTGGAGAAGGTTGAGGTGGGAAGTGTGGACTTGGGCGCTAGAGCTCGAATGTGCGAAAACGGATGAGCAAAGGAGGAAGAAGGCATGGATAGGAAGGTGAATCCTTATCCCTTTATATGGACGGACGAAACTAAGCGTTCCCACTTGCCTGGTAAAACTCGCTTATCCCCCAAGCGCCGTAATTGGTGGCGCGGTTGGTTTACCCATGCCCGTATTGATGAGAATCCCGTAATAAGGGGACACGATCTCTGCTTTGACAAGACATGTCGAAAAACTGCCTCACGTTATGTGCGGGGTTGGTTAAAGGGAATGGTTCGAATAATCACCGGGCCATGACATAACATCATACTGCCAAAACAAGCCAGCAAATTAGATCTGCGAAAATATTATTCTCTCTACGGTGGAATGTGGAACTTATTTTGCAGGGTCGGACACTATCCTCGTATTCAAATTCTTCTGTGATGTATTCGGAGAAGGAACCCGCCTTGCAATGCCGAAGACAATACTGCACGCCGGACTCATCGTCATTGAAGCCTGGTTCAGGGGCTACTGAGGGAGTCCTGGATTAGGGGGTCTCCGGACAGCCGGACTATATCCTTTGGCCGGACTGTTGGACTATGAAGATACAAGATTGAAGACTTCGTCTCGTGTCCAGATGGGACCCTACTTGGCGTGAAAGGCAAGCTAGGCAATACAGATATGGATATCTCCTCCTTTGTAACCGACCTTGTGTAACCCTAACCCTCTCCGTTGTCTATATAAACCGAAGGGTTTTAGTCAGTAGGATAACAACCACAACATACAACCATACCATAGGCTAGCTTCTAGGGTTTAGCCTCTCTGATCTCATGGTAGATCTACTCTTGTACTACCCATATCATCAATATTAATCAAGCAGGACGTAGGGTTTTACCTCCATCAAGAGGGCCCGAACCTGGGTAAAACATCATGTCCCCTGCCTCCTGTTACCATCCGGCCTAGACGCACAGTTCGGGACCCCCTACCCGAGATCCGCCGGTTTTGACACCGACATTAGGTCCCATGCAAGAGATGGGAATGAAATTCAAACACCAGGGCACTCTTGATTGCCGGAAAAACCTTGAGATGCATGGTTTTTAAATTCTAGTAAATCCAAAACTCGTCTGAAATTCATGAACTTGGCATGCTATCATGGAGCGGCATCAACATGCCATGGTAAAAAAAATCCCATTTGGGGCAGGTTTGGGTATAAGCTTCTCACAAACCAGAGCTTCTCACAACAAGCATGATGGTTTCGGTAGGGAACATGCCACCTTTGGGGACAGAACGATATCCGTTGCCTCTTATTGCTTTCAAAAAATTTCTGGTGTCAACATAGGACAACAGGAGTGTTGTGTTTAATCTTGGAATTTTTCAGGGTTCGTTTTACCAGAGCAAAGGTGCTAAGGGTACTGAGGGTGAACACACATTTAATTTGGAAAGATGAATGGTATGATTATCAGAGCCGACAGGTACCGTGGAATGGAAGCGCTTCCAAAAATGCTAAACTTTGTATCGGAAGAGCATATGCCGGAGCAATTGGAAGTCACTCTGTCAAACCCAAACATGACTTTTCAGCGGATGATCCCTTTGTAGAAATGACGATGCTTGCAATGTTTGAATTTTGGGCATTGTAATCTTTGAATTTGAACCTTGCAATATTTATGGCATTTGTTATATTGAACCGTTTCTGTTCTCCTGTATCAACACAAACAGTTCATCCGAGTGAACCGCATGTCGTATATCACACACACCTTGATCTAGCTGACCGTTTCGTTTGTGTTGCCTAATCACAAACAGTTCATCCGAGTGAAGTGCATGCCGTACATCGCACACACCTTGATCTGGCTGACCGCTTCTTTTGTGTTACCTAATCACAAACAGTTCATCCGAGTGAACCGTATGTTGTACATCGCACACACCTTCATTTGGCTGCCCGTTTCTTTTGTTCCTCCTCATCGCAAACAGTTGATTGAACTGAACCGTATGCCCTACATCGCACATGCAACTAAAATATGAACCGTGTTTGATGCGTCCTCCATCGCAAATGTTTTGCACCTTTTTTGACGGGTTTTTTACACCACCATTTGAGATTATTGCATGGCACACAGTTTCATCAAAGGGTCTTTGATCGTAGTGTCGCGTTAGCAGCATCCTGTAGTAGTGATATACTAGAGATGCTTCCCTTTTTCCATTTTTAATGGATGCTAACCCTGTTGTACTTAACATGCCTTTCCATGTACTTACGCACGGCCATAACGATCGATGCTGTTGTTTGCCGTCGAGGTTAGCTGCATCCCATGTCTTACAATATTTTACATCATTTGTGCAATTGCAGTTTGGCTTCTAACATTTAGTTGCTTCTTGCAGGTACACATGTCAGTGGCACTGATCCAGTCTTCAACCCGGAGGAACACCTCGCCTCCGCTGCGGCCAACTTGGGGCGGGCTCTTGTCCATATGAAGTGCCCCAGCAACTACCCCTCAGGACTTACCAAGTATGAACTCACCAGTTGAATCTTACAAATACCAGTTGTAATGGCCATGTTTTATATGGTTCATGTACTAAGCATGTTGTAGTAAACATGCCTTGCCCGTCTTATCTATTTTCCCTACCTTTTTATAGACAACAAGGGCATTCTCTGCTCTAGTAGCACCTGCCTTGCGATGTTTAATTCTGACAATTTTACTTCTATCAGTACCAGTTTCAATGGCTATACTAGGTTGTCTGTTGCAGTAAACAGTTCTATCCATTTTTTAATCCATCCCTTTGCTACCGTGTTACTCTTTCGCAATGAAGATATCACTATAGATGCTGCTATTTTATTACCATTTGCTAATTTTGGTCGATGTTCACCCTTTTGTAGTTAACATTGGCTTTCCATGTACTTACACATGCCTACAATGGGCGATGCTATTTTTTGCCGTCGAGGTTAGCTGCATCTCATGTCTTATACACCATCTATTCCTAAATATAAGTATTTTTAGAGATTCCAATATATACTACATACGGAGTAAAAGGAGTGAATCTAGATTCTAATCTAAACTATGTCTATAATTTTATATACATTCGTATGTAGTTCATATTGTAATCTCTAAAAATAATTGTACTTAGGAACGTAGGTAGTTGTATTTTACATCATTTGTGCAATCTCAGTTTAGCTTCTAGCATTTACTGGTTGCTTGTAGGTGCATATATGTGCGGTACTGATCCATGCTTTGATCCCTTTTGTGTATGGGGCAATGATATATTCATGAACAAGCGCCAAGTGAGGAAACTAAGAAAGATTATTAGGCGAAAGAAACGGGTGATGGGAATTAAGCTCTTTATTTACACTTTGTCCAAGACAACAGTGAACTTTAGGATGGTAAGTAATGTGTTGCCTTTTCCTCTGCCCACAACAAGTTACTCCCTCCATTCTGAATTACTTGTCGGAGGTATGGATGTATCTAGATGTATTTTAGTTCTAGATACATCCATTTCTGCGACGAGTAATTTGGAACGGAGGGAGTACTTTATTAGACCCGAGTATTTGGAATTATTCTCTTTTGAGTGGTTTCCGAACCTATTTACTGATGATTACCTTGCAAACTACATGACCGGAGTGGAGGCAACTAAGATTAAAGTATATAATTCATGATACCATGATAATGCTCTAGAAGTCTTCCTAAAGGCGGTGAAGGATGGGCGGGCGATCATCACAAGGGGTTGGACAAAAGTTGTTCGTGCCTATGGCATGCAAGAGGGCACATTATGGGCATTCCCCCTTCATTAACACCATAGGCAGCCAAAATGATTTACACTTGTCTCTTCACCATTACCACCTCTAAATATTGTGGTTCATCATAGTTAATTGCTTTCTAATCCTGTAATTACTGAACATATTGTACTGAGAATTTTATTTATGGATTGGTTGTTGAATCATTGTGCTGAGAATTTGAATTCCACATTCCATATTTCAAAATTTCCAGTTCAAATAAAAAATTACAGGGAAATAAAACAAAATTATACATGAGTGAATAAAATAATGTACACATGGTTAGAAAGAAAATAGCGTGTGGGATGAAAAATAGAAAACAGATGGTTCTTTGACATGAAACGTTTCCGATGCCCGATGGAAGCACACACGGTTTCGTCTCATATTCATGGTAATACGGCAAACATTTCAAACCTGTGTGCGTGTGTGATAGGAATACCTATCGCACACAGTTATGAAAATGGACATGTTGGCGTTACTAGAGGCACCGTGCACAGTTTACATTTGTAAACTGTGTGCGATAACGTACGGATCGCAAACACATCGATAAATTAAATGCTGATGTTCACCTTTTTCACATGACTATAGAAGCTGATGTCTACTACGCAACCTTTTTCTTGTACACTCGTGTTGGGCCTCTAAGCGCAGAGTTTTGTAGGACAGTAGCAAATTTCCCTCAAGTGGATGACCTAAGGTTTATCAATCCGTGGGAGGCGTAGGATGAAGATTGTCTCTCTCAAACAACCCTGCGACCAAATAACAAAGAGTCTCTTGTGTCCCCAACACACCCAATACAATGGTAAACTGTATAGGTGCACTAGTTTAGTGAAGAAATGGTGATACAAGTGTAATATAGATGGTAGATATAGGTTTTTGTAATCTGAAAATATAAAAACAGCAAGGTAGCAAGTGGTAAAAGTGAGCAAAAACGGTATTGCAATGCTTTGAAACAAGGCCTAGGGTTCATACTTTCACTAGTGCAAGTTCTCTTAACAATGATAACATAAATAGATCATATAACAATCCCTCAACATGCAACAAAGAGTCACTCCAAAGTCACTAATAGCGAAGAACAAATGAAGAAATTATTTTAGAGTACGAAACCACCTCAAAGTTATTCTTTCTGATCGACCTGTTGGGCTATTCCTATAAGTTTCACAAACAACCCTAGAGTTCGTACTAACATAACACCTTAAGACACACATCAACCAAAACCGTAATGTCACCTAGATACTCCAATGTCACCACAAGTATGCGTGGGTTTAATTATATGATATGCATCACACAATCTCAGATTCATCTATTCAAACCAACACAAAGAACTTCAAAGAGTGCCCCAAAATTTCTATCGGAGATTCAATACGAAAACGTGTGCCAACCCCTATGCATAAGTTCACAAGGTCACAGAACCCGCAAGTTGATCACCAAAACATACATCAAGTAGATCACGTGAATATCCCATTGTCACCACAGATAAGCACATGCAAGACATACATCAAGTGTTCTCAAATACTTAAAGACTTAATCTGATAAGATAACTTCAAAGAGAAAACTCAATCCATTACAAGAAGGTAGAGGGGGAGAATCATCATAAGATTCAACTATAATAGCAAAGCTTGCGGTACATGAAGATCGTGCCAAATCAAGAACACAAGAGAGAGAGAGAGAAAAAAACACATAGTGGATGGTACATACCCTCAGCTCCGAGGGTGAACTACTCCCTCCTCTTCGTGGAGAGCACCGGGATGATGAAGATGGCCACTGGTGATGATTTCCCCTCCGGCGGGGTGCCGGAACAGGGTCCTGATTGGTTTTTGGTGGCTACAGAGGCTTGCGGCGGCAGAACTCCCGATCTAGGTTCTGTTTTAGAGGTTTGGGGATATATAAGAGGTGTTCGCATCGAGAACAAGTCAGGGGAGTCCACGAGGGGCCCACAAGGTCGGAGGGCGCGCCCTAGGGGGTTGGGGGTGCCCTCCACCTTTATGGAGGCCTCGAGACTCCTCTGGTGCATCTCCGATACCCAGTGGGCTTCTTTTGGTCCAAAAACAATCGTCGTAAAGTTTCAGGTGATGTGGACTCCTTTTGATATTCCTTTTCTGCGATACTCTAAAACAAGGAAAAACAAAAACTGGCACTGGGCTCTAGGTTAATAGGTTAGTCCCAAAAATCATATAAAATAGCATATAAAACATCCAAGATAGATAATATAATAGCATGGAACAATAAAAAAATATAGATACATTGGAGACATATCAGCAGCGTAATCGTTTGGGATGTCTCTCGGATCAGAAACATAACGTCGAGACGTAGCGTGTGGGACTGGGTTGACTTCTCATACGTTTATTCTATGGAGATCGTCAGTAGCCGCTCGGCTATCCCCGACGGTTTTTGGATCGTGTGGGAAGGACCCCCTATCACAATCACTCACTCAATGACGGTTCAGAATGCCATCGCGGAAAGGGGTTAAAAACAGTTTGTATAGCATGTTATGGTACCAGTGAAAGCACCTCTTCCCATGGCAAGATAAATCAATATAGTTGGCTAAACCAAACTAATAAATCGGAAAAGAAATACGAAGCTTTATTAATCATAGATAAAATAGTTTAGAGAAAACTCAAATAACATTCTTGGATAGATCTGATCATAAACTCACAATTCATCGGATCCCATTAAACACAACACAAAACGTGATTACATTGAATAGGACTTGAAGAACATCAAGGAGAACATTGCATTGAAGAATATCAAGAGATAAGAAGCCATCTAGCTACTAACTATGGACCCGTAGGTCTGTGGCAAACTACTCATGCATCATCAGAAGGGCGGTAAGGTTGATGTAAAGCCCCTCCATGACCGATTCCTCCTCCGGCAGAGTAACAGAAAAGGCCACCGTATGGGATCTCTCGAGAACAAGAACTTGCAGCGGTGGAACAATTATTTTGTGGACTCCTCTATTGGTTTCACGATTTTAGAGAATTTATAGAGGTGGGGTTAGGTTAAATGGAGCCACGTGGGCCCCACGAGCCACTAGGGCATGCCCTGCTGGCTTGTGGGCCACTGCTCCATATTCTTGTCTCCTCCTGAAGCTTTCAGGGTCTGTTATGTCCAGAAAAAATTTACCAGAAAGTTTCTTGCCATTTGGACTTCGTTTGGTACTAATATTCTGCAAACCAAAACAAGCAAAAAACAGCAACTGACACTGGCACTAAGTTAATAGGTTAGTGCCAAAAAATGATATATTGTTGCTTGAAATTGTATATAAAGCATTCAAGATTGATACTATAATAGCATGGAACAGTAAAAAAACTATAGATACATTGGAGATCTATCAGGTACTCGGTGTTCCCGCTCACCTATGCGGAGAGAACCTAGTAGACACCCAGAAGGCTCCACAATATACCAAGAGTGCTGAAGGATCTCCCGATCTTGCAAGGGCAACCACTAGAAGCCGCAAAGCCGCTGTAGAGAGTGCGCGAGGAGCCGCTGAGGCTACGGAGAGAGATTTTGAAACTGCCAAGTCCGCCCTAGCCAAGGTCGAGAAGATGATTGGAGACGAGGACAACTCTTCACAGAGCTGAGCTTAATTGCAAATTGCTATGATGGAGGTGAACTTTTGTGTGTAGACTATTTGTGCAGTGCCATAATGTGGTCTCCATGATCGATGCTTGAATGTACTTTCTCTGTTTCTATGAAAATTCCTGTAGACTTTGCTATATGTACTTGGGCAACTTGTTGTTAGCTTATTTATTGACTATGACAAAATGTGCTACTAAACTATCATACATCGTAATGCATATGATCGAAAATATAAATTCTTCCTGGTGGTTATATTTTTAGTCACGGTGGATCTAGCTCCGGCCACTACAAGAAATATGTCAACCTGTGACCTTCTCTCCTTTGACGGTGCCTCAACGGGTTTCTCTCCTATGTTATACTGTTCTTATATAGTCAATCTGTGTTTTTCTCTCCTGTGATGTTAACTATTAGTTGCACCTGCCCTTATGTTTACCACCTTCCTGTTTCCCCATGGTTTCCGGGCGTCTGTTGTTCTAAACCTGTTGTTTGTTGGTTGGTTCTTCTGAGGGGCGAGTTTCGTGAGGAGTTCAAGCAGAAGAACCCCAATAACAAGTCGGTCACCGCCGTAAGTCCCTTCAACAAAAATCCCACTCATGATTTAGTTTGTGTACCAGCACGTAGTAGAATTAATCTGCCAGCTGCTATAGATTGGATCGTGATCCGAGAGCTGACTAGTTGCGTCCACTGATGTGATTCTAGTCCTTCGACCTAGCTGGCTTGGCTATATGTGGCGCTTACTAGCTAGCTTGGCTAGATGTGGTTCTTGGTTCTAGTAGGTGGTGCCTGTGCGAGACCGTGATTGCTTAGGTTTCCGATGCTGTTGTGGTAGCCCCATCGCTGGTGCGCCTATGGTTTGATGTGACGTGATCTTTATCTGTGTAGGTTTTGTTTGAAGATATGCTTAGGTTATAATCATAATCTTGGTGGTTTGATGATGCTGAGGCCGGCCGTGAAAATTGAACTGTCATTCATCTTACATGCTCTTAAACCCTGATATAGTTGCTGGAACTACAGCTTAATATTCAAGTGTGTGTGTGTATGTGTGTGTGTGTCGAGTAAAGTTGTGGTTTGTGCTGCTCCTTAGTAACGTGATGAAAGAAGCACCTGTAGTTCTGAGTGAGTGTTTGTCTGTTGCCAAATTACACTTTCACAACCGCGTTAAATAACAAGCCTGTTCGAGCAATTTTTTTAGCCTCCTCTTTTTTCTTCTGTGGTTTCTATAATCTTGTTTGGTAATTCTGGTGGTACATCTGTAGTCAATAACTAGTGATACTGATTAACTCAAAATTTCTTTTACAAAGAATAAAATAGACGAGCATTTCTCCAGTCAATGTCTAAAGTAGTTGTTGCTGTGTAGTCATCGGCTGGACCTATGCATTTCATCAAAAGTCAGATATAGCTTGGACTATGCTTCTGAAAAGAATGAAACATTTCTCTTTCGTTTATCCGTCTTCAATTATTTGGATCGAACGGCTCCCTTGAACACATGTACTTTAGTGTGGTGATGGTTAAACAACTACAGTAGATAGAGCGGACAACAAGTTCACTTGATCTAGCGAACATATGAGCCACCTTATTAGCACTATGACTTACATGAACAAAATAAATGGAAGTAAAAATGGACATTGAAGATTTAATATCAGCAACAATTTTCAGTGTTTCTCTCAACTTGTTTTGGCTGCCTCTTGATATATACTTAGCTTGTACTTGAATCTATGGTTTAATGACGGTGATTTTGTTCTACTTGGATGCATTGGTACCCCGTCATCAAGCCCACGGATGCAATAGTGTCAAGACGATCATGGCCGTGTGCATCATCAAGCACACCATGGCAATCATCCACCTCCTCATAGATGCTAACTCAATCTAGATCATCGTCAACGCTATCATCCATAGGTATCTCTCTCGGTTCCCTTTATTCTTGTTGGGGAACGTAGTAATTTCAAAATTTTCCTATGCACACGCAAGATCATGGTGATGCATAGCAATGAGAGGGGAGAGTGTGTCCACGTACCCTCATAGACCGAAAGCGGAAGCGTTAGCACAACGCGGTTGATGTAGTCGTACATCTTCACGATCCGACCGATCAAGCACCGAACGCACGGCATCTCCGAGTTCTGCACACGTTCAACTCGATGATGTCCCGCGAACTCTGATCCAGCCGAGCTTTGAGGGAGAGTTCCGTCAGCACGACGGCGTGGTGACGATGATGACGTTCTACCGACGCAGGCCTTCGCCTAAGCACTGCTACGATATGACCGAGGTGGATTATGGTGGAGGGGGGCACCGCACACGGCTAAAAGATCCAAGAGATCAATTGTTGTCTCTATGGGGTGCCCCCCTCCTCCGTATATAAGGGGGGGAAGGAGGAGGGGGCCGGCCAAGGGGAGGAGGCGCGCCCAAGGGGGGCAATCCTACTCCAAGTAGGTTTTGCCCCCCTTTCCTATTCCAACTAGGAGAAGGGGAAAGGAGGAGGTGGAGAGAAGGAAGGAGAAGGGGGGCCACCGCCCCCTTCCCTTTCCCAATTCGGATTGGGCCAAGGGGGGGCGCCACCTCCTGCCGCCTCTCCTCTTCCACCATTTGGGCACATGAGGCCCAATAACCACCCCCCGGGAGGGGGGGGGGTCCGGTATCCCCCCGGTACTTCGGTATATACCCGACAACCCCCGGAACCATTCAGGTGTCCGAATATAGTCGTCCAATATATCAATATTCATGTCTCGACCATTTCGAGACTCCTCGTCATGTCTGTGATCACATATGGGACTCCGAACTACCTTCGGTACATCAAAACACATAAACTCATAATATAACCATCATCGAACTTTAAGCGTGCGGACCCTACGGGTTCGAGAACTATGTAGACATGACCGAGACACGTCTCCGGTCAATAACCAATAGCGGAACCTGGATGCTCATATTGGCTCCTACATATTCTACGAATATCTTTATCTGTCAAACCGCATAACAACATATGTTGTTCCCTTTGTCATCGGTATGTTTACTTGCCCGAGATTCGATCGTCGGTATCTCAATACCTAGTTCAATCTCGTTACCGGCAGGTCTCTTTACTCGTTCCGTAATACATCATCCCGCAACTAACTCATTAGTTACAATGCTTGCAAGGCTTGAGTGATGTGTATTACCAAGTGGGCCCAGAGATACCTCTCCGACAATCGGAGTGACAAATCCTAATCTTGAAATACGCCAACCCAACAAGTACCTTTGGAGACACCTGTAGAGCACCTTTATAATCACCTAGTTAAGTTGTGACGTTTGGTAGCTGTCCGTGTCAAAACCGGCGGATCTCGGGTAGGGGGTCCCGAACTATGCATCTAAGGCGGAAAGTAACAGGACACGATGTTTACCCAGGTTCGGGCCTTCTTGAAGGAGGTAATACCCTACGTCCTGCTTGATTGTTCTTGATGATATGAGTATTACAAGAGTTAATCTACCACGAGATCGTAGAGGCTAAACCCTAGAAGCTAGCCTATGGTATGATTGTCTGTTGTCCTACGGACTAAACCCTCCTGTTTATATAGACACTGGAGGGGGCTAGGGTTACACAGAGTCGGTTACAAGGGAGGAGATCTACATATCCTTATTTCCTAGCTTGCCTTCCACGCTAAGGAGAGTCCCATCCGGACATGGGACGAAGTCTTCAATCTTGTATCTTCATAGTCCAAGAGTCCGGCCAAAGGGTATAGTCCGGTGATAACCCACAAGTATAGGGGATCGCAAAAGTTTTCGATAAGTAAGAGTGTTGAATCCAACGAGGATCTAAAGGTAGAACAAATATTCCCTCAAGTTCTATCGACCACCGATACAACTCTACGCATGCTTGATGTTCGCTTTACCTAGAACAAGTATGAAACTAGAAGTACTTTGTAGGTGTTGTTGGATAGGTTTGCAAGATAATAAAGAGCAAGTAAATAAAAAGTAGGGGCTGTTGTAAGTAAAGAAGCAATAAAGTAAATATAGCGAGTGTGGAAAAGTGGTGGTAGGAGTTGTGAAATTGCCCCTAAGCAATTGACTACCTTACTAGACCGATAGCAAGTATTATGTGGGAGAGGCCACTGCTAGCATGTCATCCCTGACATGGAATTCTATGCACTTATGATTGGAACTATTAGCAAGCATCCGCAACTACTAATGTTCATTAAGGTAAAACCCAACCATAGCATTAAGATATATTGGTCCCCCTTCAATCCCGTATGCATCAATTTCTATGCTAGGTTGAAGCTTCTATCACTATTGCCCTCCAATACATAGTCCTATCAACATACAACTAACCCTAGGGTGTGATCCACGCGTGCAATCATATGATGGGCACCAAAGGACAACAACATAACCACAAGCAAATTAAATCAATCATAGCAATTCATCAACCACCGATAGGACAACGAAAATCTACTCAGACATCATAGGATGGCAACACATCATTGGATAATAATATGAAGCATAAAGCACCATGTTCAAGTAGAGGGTACAACGGGTTGCGGGAGAGTGGACCGCTGTAGATAGAGGGGGGAAGGTGATGGAGATGTTGGTGAAGATGGCGGAGGTGTTGGTGTAGATCGCAGTGATGATGATGGCCCCCGGTGGCACTCCGGTGCCACCGGAAGTGAGGGGGAGAGAGCCCCCCTCTTCTTCTTCCTTAACCTCCTCCCTAGATTGGAGAAGGGTTTCCCCTCTGGTCCATGGCCTCCATGGCAAGGGAGGGGCGAGAGCCCCTCCGAGATTGGATCTGTCTCTCTGTCTCTCTCTGTTTCTGCGTTCTCATTATCTACCCTTTCACTGTTTCTTATATTCCCGGAGATCCGTAACTCCGATTGGGCTGAAATTTTGCCATGATCTCTATCCGGAAATTAGCTTTCTTGCGGCGAAAGAAGGGCATCAACCGCCTTACAGGTGGCCCACGAGGGTCAGGGGCGCGCCCAGGGGGCAGGTGCACCCCCCTGCCTCGTGGCCACCTCGGGCACCGTCTCGCATGGATTTTTCTTCCCAAAAATCATATATATTCCAAAAAAATCTCCATCAGTTTTTATCCCGTTTGGACTCCGTTTGATATGGATATTCTGCGAAACAAAAAACATGCAACAAACAGGAACTGGCACTGGGCACTGGATCAATATGTTAGTCCCAAAAATAGTATAAAAGTTGCCAAAAGTATATGAAAGTTGTAGAATATTGGCATGGAACAATCAAAAATTATAGATACGACGGAGACGTATCAGCATCCCAAAGCTTAATTCCTGCTCGTCCTCGAGTAGGTAAATGATAAAAAAGATATTTTTTGATGTGGAATGCTACCTAGCATAATCTTGATCATGTAATCTAATCATGGCATGAATATTGAGATACGAGTGATTCAAAGCAAAAGTCTATCAGTTGACATAAAACAATAATACTTTAAGCCTACTAATAAAGCAATCATGTCTTTTCAAAATAACATGGCCAAAGAAAGTTATCCCTACAAAATCATATAGTCTGGCTATGCTCCATCTTCACCACACAAAATATTCACATCATGCACAACCCCGATGACAAGACAAGCAATTGTTTCATACTTTTGACGTTCTCAAACCTTTTCAACTTTCACGCAATACATGAGCGTGATCCATGGACATAGCACTATAGGTGGAATAGAATACTGGTTGTGGAGAAGACAAAAAGGAGAAGATAGTCTCACATCAACTAGGCGTATCAACGGGCTATGGAGATGCCCATCAATAGATATCAATGTGAGTGAGTAGGGATTGCCATGCAACAGATGCACTAGAGCTATAAGTGTATGAAAGCTCAGGCTGAAAACTAAGTGGGTGTGCGTCCAACTTGCTTGCTCATGAAGACCTCAGGCATTTGAGGAAGCCCATCATTGGAATATACAAGCCAAGTTCTATAATGAAAATTCCCACTAGTATATTAAAGTGATAACTCAAGAGACTCTCTATATGAAGAACATGGTGCTACTTTGAAGCACAAGTGTCGAAAATGGATAGTAGCACTGCCCCTTCTCTCTTTTTCTCTCATTTTTTTTGTTTTTACTTTTTTTGGGTGGGCTTCTTTGGCCTCTTTTTTTATTTGGGCTTCTTTGGCCTCTTTTATTTTTTTGTAAAGTCCGGAGTCTCATCCCGACTTATGGGGGAATCATAGTCTCCATCATCCTTTCCTCACTGGGGCAATGCTCTAATAATGATGATCATCACACTTTTATTTAATTACAACTCAATGTCTAGAACAAAGTATGACTCTATATGGATGCCTCCGGCGGTGTACCGGGATGTGCAATGATCTAGCGTAGCAATAACATCAAAAAACGGACAAGCCATGAAAACATCATGCTAGCTATCTTACGATCATGCAAAGCAATATGACAATGAATGCTCAAGTCATGTATATGATGATGATGGAAGTTGCATGGAAATATATCTCGGAATGGCTATGGAAATGCCATGACAGGTAGGTATGGTGGCTGTTTTGAGGACGATATATGGTGAGTTTAAGGTACCGGCGAAAGTTGCGCGATACTATGGGAGGCTAGCAATGGTGGAAGGGTGAGAGTGCGTATAATCCATGGACTCAACATTAGTCATAAAGAACTCACATACTTATTGTAAAAATCTATTAGTCATCGAAACAAAGTACTACGCACATGCTCCTATGGGGATAGATTGGTAGGAAAAGACCATCGCTCGTCCCCGACCGCCACTCATAAGGAAGACAATCAATAAATAAATCATGCCCCGACTTCGTTACATAACGGTCACCATACGTGCATGCTACGGGAATCACAAACCTCAACACAAGTATTTCTACAATCCACAACTACCCACTAGCATGACTCTAATATCACCATCTTTATATCGCAAAACTATTGCAAGGAATCAAACATATCATATTCAGTGACCTACAAGTTTTATGTAGGATTTTATGACTAACCATGTGAATGACCAATTCCTGTCATCTCTCTAAATAGATATAAGTGAAGCAAGAGAGTTTAATTCTTTATACAAAAGATATGCCCACGCTCTAACAAATATAAGTGAAGCAAAAGAGCATTCTACAAATGGCGGTTTTCTATGTAAAGAGAAACAGGCAATCCAAACTTCAATAGATATAAGTGAAGCACATGAAGCATTCTATAAAGCCATACTCAAAAGATATAAGTGAAGTGCATAGAGCATTCTATAAATCAACCAAGGACTATCTCATACCAGCATGGTGCATAAAATAAAAATGAAAACTAAACGCAAAAGACGCTCCAAGATTGCACATATCGCATGAACGAAATGAATCCGAAAACATATCGATACTTGTTTAAGAAAGAGGGGATGCCTTCCGGGGCATCCCCAAGCTTAGACGCTTGAGTCTCCTTGAATATTTACTTGGGGTGCCTCGGGCATCCACAAGCTTGAGATCTTGCCTCTCTTCCTTCTCCTCAAATCGAGACCTTCTCGATCATCGAACACTTCACCCACACAAAACTTCAACAGAAAACTCGGTAAGATCCGTTAGTATAATAAAGCAAATCACTACTCTAAGTACTGTTGCAAACCAATTAATATTATGTTTTTGCATTGTGTCTACTGTAATATAACCTTTTCATGGCTTAATCCACTAATATGAATCGATAGTTTCATCAAAACAAGCAAACTATGCATCAAAAACAGAATCTGTCTAAAACAGAATAGTCTGTAATAATCTGAACATTCAGCATACTTCTGATACTTGAAAAATTCTACAAAAATTAGGAAAAATAACCAATTTGTATAGGAATATAGTGCAAAAAGAGTCAGAACCATTTGACGTTCCAACAAAAAATGTAAAATCGTGCACTACAGCCAAAGTTTCTGTCCTGCACCGTACAAACCATCAAGCAAATGTAAACATCCTAAAGGCAAACCTTGGCACATTATTTTTATAATACAATGGAATTGTACAAGGGGATAATTATTTTTATTGAAAAGTTTCTGTAATCAATATTCACAAAGTTTCCATGAGCATTAACAAAGTTCAAGGCTAGCTCCTACTTCAACAATGCTTGTCTTTCTCACTTTCGCTTTCCTTTTTGAAAAAAATTTGGGTTCCCCTCTTTATTTTTGTTGTTTTTAAACTATATAAAAGCACTCAACAGAAATAAATGACTCTCTAAAACTTCCGGGTTGTCTCCCTGGCAGCGCTTTCTTTAAAGCCATTAAGCTAGGCATATAGTGCTCAAGTAATGGATCCACCCGGATCCCAAGGTATATCAAAGCCAATTTTAATTAACAATGATTTGTAATTTAGTGGTGAGCACAAGGTGACATATATCATGTAATGATGAAGTCTAACTCTCTTCCTATGCATCGGCATGTCATAAAATAACAATTCATGCACACAAAGTAAAAGCCAATGCATAGTATAAACAGTTTCTTGCAATTTTATCATATTGGAAACATAGAGAGGTGGAGATATAGTTCCTCTCTCATAATAATTGCAAGTAGGAGAAGCAAGAACATGCATATTATATTCATCAAAATCATCATGTGCAACGGTAAAATGCAACCCATTAATATAATCCTTAATAAGTGCAAACTTCTCCGATATAATGTAGTTTGGAGAATTCAAAAAGATAATAGGACTATCATGTGTGGGTGCAATAGCAACAATTTCATGTTCAACATAAGGAACTATAGCAAGTTCATCTCCATAAGCATAATGCATATTGGCATCTTGGCTACAAGCATAGCAAGCATCATCAAAAAGGGATATTTTAAAAGAATCAACGGGATCATAACAATCATCATAGCAATCATCCTCCGGTAAGCACAAAGGAAATTAAACAATGTATGAGTTGAAGAGTTACTCTCATTAGAAGGTGGGCACGGGTAGCTAATCCGCTCTTCCTCCTTTTGTTCTTCGCTCTCCGCATCATCTTTTTCATCCAATGAGCTCACAGTTTCATCAATTTCTTCTTCCATAGACTCCTGCAAAATATTAGTCTCTTCTTGGACAGTGGAGTAGTCCTCAATATATAGTTCAACATAGGCATTAGAAGCATAATTATCATAGCAATATTTAAATATGGCAAAATTTTCAGATTTGTAAAGAGTAGCATCATACTTTTCAATCAAAGAAGAAATTTCGTAAGCACCCTTAAAAGCAACAAATTCTTCAATTTGTTGAACATCATAGTAACTATAAACACCCTTAGCATAAGAGGATACGATTCCATTATCACTAAACAAACATTGGTAGGGAAGGTGTTTCTTAGGGTCTTCAGAACAACAAGTATAATCATATATTTCACATAAATTCCAAGCATAGCATTGCAAACAATGAATTTGATCCAGTAAAGTTTTCCCTTTTTCAGATGTTCGGTGTCGCACATAACAAGCATGCTCATCTAAAGATTTGCCCTCAACTAAGCTAGTTGGGGTTTTAGCACGAGCATATAGGGATCAAAGATGATCCAAGTAATAAGCTTCAACAGTGTGATAGATTTAGAGTGGTTCTTCAACCATTGGTTTAGTAGGTACAACTATTTTTTTGGTATTTTGTGTTTCCTACCCATAAATAAAGATAGAAAACAACTAAGAACAGCAAATAAAAATTACTTAGTGATAAAGCAAACAAGCACAAACGAGAATATTCACCCCACGCTATTGCTCCCCGGCAACGGCGCCAGAAAAAGGTCTTGATAACCCACAAGTATAGGGGATCGCAACAGTTTTCGATAAGTAAGAGTGTCGAACCCAACGAGGAGCTAAAGGTAGAACAAATATTCCCTCAAGTTTTATCGACCACCGATACAACTCTACGCACGCTTGATGTTCGCTTTACCTAGAACAAGTATGAAATTAGAAGTACTTTGTAGGTGTTGTTGGATAGGTTTGCAAGATAACAAAGAGCAAGTAAATAAAAAGTAGGGGCTGTTGTAAGTAAAGAAGCAATAAAGTAAGTATAGCGAGTCTGGAAAAGTGGTGGTAGGAGTTCTGAAATTTCCCCTAAGCAATTGACTACCTTACTAGACCGATAGCAAGTATTATGTGGGAGAGGCCATTGCTAGCATGTCATCCCTGACTTGGAATTCTATGCACTTATGATTGGAACTATTAGCAAGCATCCGCAACTACTAATGTTCATTAAGGTAAAACCCAACCATAGCATTAAGATATATTGGTCCCCCTTCAATCCCGTATGCATCAATTTCTATGCTAGGTTGAAGCTTCTGTCACTCTTGCCCTCCAATACATAGTCCTATCAACATACAACTAACCCTAGGGTGTGATCCATGCGCGCAATCATATGATGGGCACCAAAGGACAACAACATAGCCACAAGCAAATTAAATCAATCATAGCATTTCATCAACCACCGATAGGACAACGAAAATCTACTCAGACATCATAGGATGACAACACATCATTGGATAATAATATGAAGCATAAAGCACTATGTTCAAGTAGAGGGTACAGCGGGATGCGGGAGAGTGGACCATTGTAGATAGAGGGGGGAAGGTGATGGAGATGTTGGTGAAGATGGCGGAGGTGTTGGTGTAGATCGCGGTGATGATGATGGCCCCCGGTGGCACTCCGGTGCCACCGGAAGCGGGGGGGAGAGCCCCCCTCCTTCTTCTTCTTCCTTGAGCTCCTCCCTAGATGGGAGAAGGGTTTCCCCTCTAGTCCATGACCTCCATGGCAAGGGAGGGGTGAGAGCCCCTCCGAGATTGGATCTGTCTCTCTGTCTCTCTCTATTTCTGCATTCTCAGATTCTACCCTGTCACCATTTCTTATATTCCCGGAGGTCCGTTAGTCTGATTGGGCTGAAATTTTGACTCGATCTCTATCCGGAAATTAGCTTTCTTGCAGCGAAAGAAGGGCATCAACAGCCTTACGGGTAGCCCACGAGGGTCAGGGGCACGCCCAGGGGGGCAGGCGCCCCCCTGCCTCGTGGCCACCTGGGGCACCGTCTCGCGTGGATTTTACTTCCCAAAAATCATATATATTCCAAAAAAATCTCCGTCAATTTTTATCCCGTTTGGACTCCGTTTGATATGGATATTCTGCGAAACAAAAAACATGCAACAAACAGGAACTGGCACTGGGCACTGGATCAATATGTTAGTCCCAAAAATATTATAAAAAGTTGCCAAAAGTATATGAAAGTTGTAGAATATTGGCATGGAACAATAAAAAATTATAGATACGACAGAGACGTATCATCCGACTGTCCGGAGACCCCTAATCCAGGACTCCCTCAGTAGCCCCTGAACCAGGCTTCAATGACGATGAGTCCGGCGCGCAGTATTGTCTTCGGCATTGCAAGGCGGGTTCCTCCTCCGAATACTTGATGGAAGATTTTGAACAAAGGGATAGTGTCCGGCTCTGCAAAACAAGTTCCACATACCACCATAGAGAGAATAATATTTCCACAAATCTAATCTGCTGACATGTTTTGACAGCATGACATCACGCCATGGCCCGACCATTATTCAAACCGTTCTTCTCAACCAGCACCGCACATATCGCGAGGCGGTTTTCTTGACACGTCTTGTCAAAGCAGAGATTGTGTTCCCCTTATTACGGGATTCTCATCAATACTGACGTGGTCAACCCAACCGCGCCATCAATTACGGTGCTTGGGGAATAAGCGATTCTGCCAGGCAAGTGGGGAGGCGCATCGCCTCTTCCGCCCTTATAAAGGGATTATGATTCACTCTTTTTACCCACGCCTTCTTCCTCCTTGCTTACCCACTCTCGCACACTCGAGCTCCAGCGCCCAAGTTCGCGTATTTCTTCTCAAACCACTCCAAGCATGTCCGGAGCGGGAGGCAAGTGGATGGTCTCCTCCGTCATGGAGGAGAACATCACAAAGTTACGGGAAGCCGGATATCTGGCCGTGGATATCGCTCACCGGCTGCCAGATGCAGGACGGATCATCCCTACGCCCGAACCCCATGAGAGGGTAGTTTTTCTTACCCACTTCGTCCGCGGACTGGGATTTCCCCTCCACCCGTTTGTCCGCGGGCTCATGTTCTACTACGGGCTGGATTTTCATGATCTGGCCCCCAATTTCATCCTCAACATCTCGGCATTTATCGTCGTGTGCGAGGCCTTCCTTCGCATCAAGCCCCATTTCAGCCTATGGCTGAAGACCTTCAATGTCAAACCAAAGGTGGTCGGCTAGCAAGCAGAGTGCAGAGGCGCCAAGGTGGGCAAGATGCCTAACATCACCTGGCTCGATGGCTCCTATGTGGAGACCATAAAGGGGTGGCAATCGGGGTGGTTCTACATCACCAAGCCGCGCGACACCAACTAGGCGGCGGCCCCCAAATTTCGATCCGGAATCCCCACGTTGCTCACTTCCTGGAAAGAGAAGGGCCTGTCCTGGGGTTCTTCGGTAGAGCTGACCGGACTTCAGACCTGCATTAGGAACATGATGAGCAAGAAAATCAAGCTTGTCAACGTGGTCCAGGTCATGCTCTTCCGCCGGATTCTCCCGTGTCAACGACGGGCATTCAATTTCTGGGAGTTCGACTCGGCCAAGCACCAGACGCTGCGAGAGCTCTACGACAACGACGCACAAGGACGTCTGGAGGGTGCTGTTCAAGGGCGCCGAGGTACCTCCTTCCCTCACCGAGGACCGCGGACTCAGTGCAAAGCGCCATGCCAATCCGGTAAGTTTTCATATATCACAGGGTATTTATTTGCCCCAGTTAAATCATGTGTGGGATCTAAGCTTCCATGTCATTAACAGGACTGGATAAAGACAGCAGAGGAGCTCAATTGCCCAGCCCCCCTGCCTGAAGATCCCGTAGATGCTCTCCTAACGGAGATGCTGGCTCTGGCACCTTACGAGGTGCCGGCAAAGAAGGCCAAGAAGAAGGCCATGGGGATCCGAAAGGGTCTCCGGCGCAAGGTTGTATCGGACTCATCATCCGATGACTTTGATGCGCACTCGTCCCATGAAAACGGGGAGGAGGAGGAGGAAAGTTCTCCCCCCTGCCGGGGAGACAAGAAAAGGAAGGCCAACCCAACCAGGGAGGCCGAAGGGTCCAAGAAGAGAAGGACCCTCCCTCCGGACTGCTCCACGACGGCCGCCTACAGTGGCGATGAGTGGCTACCCAGGGTCAAGCCCCTGGCGAAGTCGTAAGTATCCGGACACCATAGTATTTCGTGGTATGTTTTATTGCACTGCTTCTCCTCATGCCGAACATGATTATGTAGTCCGTCCCGAGCTCATCTCGACATATCTTCGTCGAGCGGTTCATTGGACTCGTCGGATATGAACAACGGTTCTCTTCCGACCGCCTCCATCCCTCGCCCTACGGACAACATTGAGGTGTTGTCTCGAAAGGCACCGAGTCGAGGGGAGGTGGTCCCGGGGGTGCCTCGGGGTGACCTCCCAGACTCTGGGCGCAAAGGGAGCAAAACTCCCACGGGCTCTGAGTTCGGCCCCCAGCCGAACACTGCACCGGAACGTTCAATGGTTCCGGACTCCGGCAGGTGATCCCCCGTTAAAGGGGGCCAGCCGCCCATGCTGGTGTCCTCTGTCCATCCAGAGGCACCGGACAACTTGCAGGAAGCGCTTCGCGGCGCTTCCATCGATGAAGAGCACCGCACTATCATGAGTGCGGTGATCGAGAAAGTTCAGTCCGACAAAAACGGACTGACCGAAGCTTGCGGCAGCCTCCTAACAGGCTTTGAGGTAAGCAATCAAAATATAAGAAAATATTACCGCATAGATAGTAGCCCCTGATGCTCTGTTCGGTGTTCGAGAAGAAAGGCCGAATAGAGGATCAAATGATGACTCAGGAGTCTAATCAGAATATATCTATATGTATGTGCAGGCTTCACTGTTGGCCGCTGCCGCACGTACTGCGGAGGTCTCTGCACTGAAGCAGGACCTTGAGCGGTCCGAGAACAAGCTCCGCCTTACCAAGAGGCAGCTCGAGGAGAGCAAAGGTAAGCAATACCTTGTCTACGCTTTAAAAAAGAAGTTCGGTTGTAAAATAATAGGATCATCATGAATTTGCCAGGGGCCACGACCGAGGTGGCGACCCTGCAGAAGGCGCTGTCCGAGGCCGAAAACAAAGCGGCCAAGGAGCGCCTTGAGCAGGAAAAGCAAGAAGCCCGAGTAGGCGAGGTGCAGCAAGAGCTCGAGGCTATCGCCAAGAAAAACGAGTCCTTGGAGCTTGACTCTAAGGGCATCTCCAGCCGTTGGTCCCCCAGGGGGCGCCTAAAATCGCCGCCTGGGGGTGAGCCGGCGCAAAAATTGGGCCTGGGGGCGAGTTGGTCCCCAGCCGCCGGCCCCAGGGCCGCCCCCAAGCACATTTTAAAATAAAAGAAGTTCAGCGAAGTTCGGCTTAAACACGATAAAATTCGGCCAAACACGATAAATTTCGGCCAAACACGATAAATTTCGGCACATTTCGGCGAAGTTCGCGGATTTTTATTACATAGCACATACACATAAACTAATCTAAAGGAAAAACTGGCTGAAGTCGCCGCCGTCGCCGCCATCGTCATCGTCGGCCTTCTCCTCGTTGACGCGGGCGCCCCTGCTGGACCCCTGCCCGGCGTCGCCATGGCGGACTGGTGGCGGCGCATCGTCGTCGTCATCGTTGTCGCAGATGACAACGACTCCGCCTTCGTCGCGGCCGCGTCGACGCTCCGCGAAGCGAAGCAGGGCGGCGCACTGGCGCTCCTTCGCCTTCTCCAAGTGCCCCTTCTCCATCGCTATGGAGTCCCTGCGTGCCCATTCCAGGGCCGCGTCATCGTTGTCGAGCTCCGTGTACGCGTGCGACGGAGGGGAGGCGTCGGCGCGCCGTCCCGTGATGTGCTGCCCGTGAGGAATCAATGGCAAGGCTGACCGGCAGCAGTCTTGGCATGGATTCCCTGCGGGAACCGAGGCCGTTGGGGGAAGACGAGGCGCTGTGTCGCTGACGCAGCGGGCCCGCGGCTGTTTCGCGCCAAAACAGTTCGCCCTAGCGCCCCCGGGCGCCCCCAGCGTGCCGGGTTCGGCCTGGGTCCGCTGGCGCTGTTTTCGGCCCAGGCCGGCGAAAATCGGGCTCCTGAGGGCGCGACTGGGCCGTTTTTTGGCGCCGGCGCGAAAAAATCGCCTGGGGAGCCCTTCCTGGGGGCGCGGCTGGAGATGCCCTAAGACGCGAGAGTCTGAGCTTGAGAAGGCACTCGAAAGCACCCGGAGCACCAAGGCTGAAGCCCACAAGGCCCTCCAGGAGATTGATGCGGTGAAGAAGATAGCAGCGGGTAAGACATTCATTATGCAAAGCAAGCATGTGAAGGAAACTTTCCTTTTTCTTACCCGAGTTCGGAGCTCTCTAGGAGCATTCGCAGATCTTCCCCGCAATGTACTGGATGCCGCGGAGTTTTACCGAGCTGAGGAGGGGAGCTCGACGAAAAAGTTGTTCTGGTCTCAGTATACTGGGACCGAATACCCAATGCCCTTGAGCGACCAGCTAAAGCAACTGGTCGAGCTTCACAAGGCGGCCGAACAGGCCATGAGGGGCCTTATAGTCCGGATGTAGCCCGGCGAGCCCCTGTCCTGCAGCTACTTCGGTGTGGTGAGGCGGCTTGTGGATGCCTGCCCACGGCTTGAAGTCATAAAGCGGTCTGTCTGCATCGAGGGTGCGGGCAGGGCTTTTGCCCGGGCGAAGGTGCACTGGGCGAAGCTGCACACCGTGAAGCTGGTGAAGGAGGGGCCGCTAGAGGGCAAGGAGCATCGCTGCCTCGAGATGTATTATGAGAGTGTCCTGAAGGGTTCCCGCCTTGTGGCAGATGAATGTGCCAGGGATGTAATTTTTGAACGAACATGCTCATGTGATCCTGTAATGTGAAACAAGTTCATCTGTCCTATGCAACACATTTTTTTAATTTAAAATATTACCTTCTGTGCGGCCGTTTACAAAATCTGAGAGTTGGCCAGTCGTCGGCTTCTGCCCCCATGTAACTAGTACTGGGGTGTTCGGGATAAACCTGAGCACTCTTTACCCCAATTTTGGGTCCTTCAAGGGAGGTGTTCAGCGCAACGAACCAGGCAATCGGACTATAAGGCTTTATCTCTCTCACTTAGCCATGGAAGTCTACAATTTTAAATCTTGGCTAATCCCCTAGTATTCAGAAGGCCGAATTTGGGGCGCTATACACGCCTAAGCTGGGCAAGGCCGACTCCTTGCCCGAAGCGGAAAAAGTCTTTAAGGACTTGAGACCTCTCGAACAGCGACCAGTCTCTTGCCTTATCATGACAGTCAGTTTTCAGCTTTCTCTACTGAGGTGCTCGTCCGGAAGAACCGGGACACAATCGCAGTAGTTCTCCCACCGCTACCTTAGCCGATATAGCGGAACATAAGGTACCAAAGCATGGGAGCCGGGCAAACCCAACTATTGACCCAAGACATGATTCGGAGCTGATGCATATAGTGCTATAAGTTCGAGGTGCCGCACTGTCGAAAGTTCGGACTTCTCGCGCCATATTATGGGGTAAACGAAAGCCCCTGGCGTACTGACCGTACCCAAATGTACGGGTGCGGATTGTTGCAAATGGACATATAAGGAAAAAAGGATGAATAATGCGATAATAGACTAATGCTATGCATTGTTATTTATATAATACGTCAAAGCGTACTGGTACAAGTAGTGCAATAAGCAGAAAGTAGGACTATTCGAAATGTCCTATCCAAGGGAAATCTGTGTATGTATAGTAGAAAGTGGGTATATCAATTATTATTAGAGACCACCTGGGGGTTCCCGTGTACATCTTAGCTTCTTGCCGCCTTGGTTGTTCCTTCCCGTAATGTGTTCGGCAATCGTACTGCCGGAAAGGGCTTCCAGAGAGTTAGACCCTGAAAGAGAAAAGAAATGATAAAGGTATACAGCCCCTAGGGCGGCTAAGCCGCATTGCGGGACGTGCCCTAATCGTGCCCCCACCTATGTCCATGGTATTTTCAGTGTGTAATTATGTACGCGCGGCACGGATTTTGTCGCTTGACTGGGACTGGGACGGGGGCCGAATTGCTAGGCGAGCTCTGAACGTGCCAGGCGATCATGTTGCAGTTTACTCTAGACTCGCTTGAAGGTGTTCGGGGGTTGTATCACCGAATTAGTGGTTTGCCTTAAAAGGCTGCTTTGTGCTTCTGCTGCGAGGGCCGCAGTGTGCTCTTCCGTGCGGAGCGAGCGTTTTGTGTTTCCATTCACTGTTATGCCCCCCCCCCCCCGAGGTCCTGGCATCTTGAGCTTGAGGTATGCGTAATGCAGCACTGCATTGAATTTTGCAAATGCAGTTCGTCCGAGCAGTGCGTGATAGCCACTGCGAAACGGGACGATGTCGAAGATTAACTCCTCGCTTCAGAAGTTGTTCGGTGATCCGAAGACCACTTCCAGTGTGATTGAGCCCGTGCAATGGGCCTCTACACCTGGGATGACACCCTTAAAGGTGGGTTTGGTGGTTTGATCCTCGAGGGATCGATACACATTTTTCGCATTGTATCCTGATAGAGCAGGTTCAGGCTGCTGCCGCCATCCATAAGGACTCGAGTGAGGTGAAATCCATCGATGATGGGGTCTAGGACTAGTGCGGCGGATCCTCCATGACGGATACTAGTGGGGTGGTCCCTGCGATCAAAGGTAATCGGGCAAGCACACCATGGGTTGAACTTTGGGGCAACGGGCTCCATCACATAGACGTCCCTTAGTGCACACTTCCGCTCCCTCTTGGGAATGTGGGTTGCGTATATCATGTTCACCATCTTCACTTGTGGGGGGAACCCCTTCTGTCCTCCCGTGTTCAGCGGCAGGGGCTCCTCCTTGTCATCACTATGCAGCCCCTTGTGCTTGTTTTTGGCATTTAACTCGCCGGCCTGCTTGACACCCAGCATTCTCTATTGGTGTGATTGGCTGGCTTGTCGGGGGTGCCGTGGATTTGACACAAGCGATCCAATATGCGATCCAAACTGGACGGAGCCGGAGTACTTCTTTTAAATGGCTTTTTCCGCTGACCGGATCTAGAGCCTCTGAATCAGGCATTGACTATCGTATCCTCGGTGTTATCGCTGTTATTGCGGCGCTTTGGTCTGTTACGACGTTGTCTGCCGTTGGCATCTTTGGTATCCGAAGTGCCCGGATTTCTCAATGTGTTGTTGCTGCGAGCCAGCCAGCTATCCTCGCCCACGCAAAAGCAGGTCATGAGTGTCGTGAGGGCTGCCATAGACTTCGGCTTCTCCTGGCCAAGGTGGCGGGCAAGCCACTCATCACAGATGTTGTGCTTGGATGCCGCTAGGGCCTCTGCGTCCGGACAGTCGAGAATTTGGTTTTTCTTAGTCAGGAACCGTGTCCAGAATTGTCTGGCCAATTCCCCTGGCTGCTGAGTTATATTGCTCAAGTCATCAGCATCCGGTGTACGCACATAAGTGCCCTGGAAGTTGTCAAGGAATGCGTCTTCTAGATCCTCCCAACTGCCAACGGAGTCTGCTGGCAAGCTATTCAGCCAATGCCGAGCTGGTCCTTTGAGTTTTAGTGGGAGGTACTTGATGGCATGTAGATCATCACCGCGAGCCATGTGGATGTGAAGGAGGAAATCCTCAATCCATACAGCGGGATCTGTTGTACCATCATACGATTCGATATTTACGGGTTTAAAATCCTCCGGGAATTCGTGGTCCATAACTTCATTAGTGAAGCATAGGGAGTGTGCGGCGCCTCTATGTCGGGCTATATCAGAACGCAGTTCATATGAGTCTTGTCTGCTGTATTCGGCCCAGCCAGATTTACCTTTGGTGTATCCGGCGTGACGATCATCGTCCCGCGTTGGTGCACACGCCTGTGACCCGTATATTGACCTTGCGAGTTTTGCCTTACTGTCCAATACGTCTCGCAGGTTCCGTGTGTTTCCTCGGGCCTTGGTATTTTTGATTGAGTGGCGGCGGGGTGCAGGCTGAACTTTAGGTTGAAACGCCTCTCTGGCTCGGCCACGCGGTGGCCGGTCAGCCGCATCGTACACTGGTGATGGAGGTTTCAATGCTTCCTTCTCGAGGAGAGGTAGCAACCTGCGTTTTGGGTAACTCTTGGAGGGGTGCTCGAGTTTGTATTCCTCGGCTGCAAGGACTTTGGTCCATCTGTCTGCTAGCAAGTCTTGATCATCTTGAAGCTGTTGTTTCTTTTTCTTTAGGCTATTTGCTGTGGCCATAAGCCGGCGCTTGAAGTGCTCCTGCTCGACGGGATCCTCAGGCACGATAAATTCTTCGTCGCCGAGGCTCACCTCATCTTCGGAGAGAGGCATGTAATTGTCCTCCTCCGGTTCTCCATCTGCTGCCTGCTCTGGAGGGCTAGCTTGTTCATCCTCCAGCTCTACATCATGCTGGAGGGGATTGTGGTTGTCTTCGGCACTATGTGGAGTGTTATTGTCTCCTGCGCCGGTATCACTACTTTTGCTGTGGCAGGACTTAGAGCGGCGCCACTGACGTCGGCGCTTGGGTTGCTTCTTGGAGGGGTCATCCTCCGTTGTCTCGTCGCCATTCCCTTCTTTGGGGGTGTCCACCATGTATATATCATATGATGAGGTAGCGGTCCAACACCTTGTGGGCGATGGTTCCTGCTCGTCTCCTGCATCGTCGTCCATACCATCGATGTCTTCGGAGTCGAAGTCGAGCATGTCGGTTAAATCGTCTTCAGGGGCTACTAAGTGGGTGGTGGGTGGGCAGCGAATTTCTTCGTCGTCCGCATCCCATTCTAGCCGGACATAGTTCGGCCAAGGTTCTCCTGACAGGGAGAGAGACCTTAATGAATTTAGCACGTCTCCGAAAGGCGAGTGCTAAAAGATATCCACAGAGGTGAACTCCATGATCGGCGCCCAGTCGGATTCGACGGGCACGGATGTAAGCGGCTTGAAGTCCGTGGCCGGAGGTGAATCCAGTGGTTCGGCGACACGGCTCTCGTCGGGGGTGAAGTCAGTATCCGGCTCTATCGCCACTGAGAGTGCGGCCTCCATGGCGGGGTCTATCCCTCCACTCTCGGATGGCGCGATTTTCTCCGGATTGATGGCCGGAATAGTTGTAGATGCGATCTCCCGAATATTGTCCGACGGTGGAGTTACGTCATGCTCGTCGTGACTATGCGGCACACCTGACATGGGCTCGAATCTGTCGAAGATCAAGTCTCCACGGATGTCAGCAGTGTAGTTTAAGTTTCCGAACCTGACATGATGGCCAGGGGCGTTGCTCTCGATCTGCTCCAGATGGCCAAGCGAATTGGCCCGTAGTGCGAAGCCGCCGAATACGAAGATCTGTCCGGGGAGGAAAACCTCACCCTGGACCGTGATACGTCTCCGTCGTATCTACTTTTCCAAACACTTTTGCCCTTGTTTTGGACTCTAACTTGCATGATTTGAATGGAACTAACCCGGACTGATGCTGTTTTCAGCAGAATTACCATGGTGTTATTTATGTGCAGAAACAAACATTCTCGGAATGACCTGAAACTTCATGGAGCAACTTTTTGGAAAATATAAAAAATACCTGCAAAATATGAAGGCCAGGGGGCCCACCACCTGTCCACGAGGGTGGGGGCGCGCCCCCTACCTCGTGGCCCCCCTGAAGTTCCTTCGACTCCAACTCCAAATCTATATATTGTGTTTTGGGGAGAGAAAAATTAGAGAGAAGAATTCATCGCGTTTTATGATACAGAGCCGCCGCCAAGCCCTAAAACCTGTCGGGAGGGCTGATTTGGAGTCCGTTCGGGACTCCGGAGAGGGAATCCGTCACCATCGTCATCATCAACCATCCTCCATCACCAGTTTCATGATGCTCACCACCGTGCGTGAGTAATTCCATCGTAGGCTTGCTGGACGGTGAGGGGTTGGATGGGATCTATCATGTAATCGAGTTAGTTTTGTTGGGGTTTGATCCCTAGTATCCACTATGTTCTGAGATTGATGTTTCTATGACTTTCCTATGCTTAGTGCTTGTCACTAGGGCCTGAGTGCCATGATTTCAGATCTGAACCTACTATGTTTTCATCAATATATGAGAGTTCTTGATCCTATCTGCAAGTCTATAGTCACCTATTATGTGTTATGATCCGTTAACCCCGAAGTGACAATAATCGGGATACTTACCAGTGATGACCGTAGTTTGAGGAGTTCATGTATTCACTATGTGTTAATGCTTTGTTCCGGTACTCTATTAAAAGGAGGCCTTAATATCCCTTAGTTTCCGTAAGGACCCCACTGCCACGGGAGGGTAGGACAAAAGATGTCATACAAGTTCTTTTCCATAAGCACGTATGACTATATTCGGAATACATGCCTACATTACATTGATGAACTGGAGCTAGTTCTGTGTCACCCTAGGTTATGACTATTACATGATGAACCGCATCCGGCATAATTCTCCATCACCGATCCATTGCCTACGAGCTTTCCATATATTGTTCTTCGCTTATTTACTTTTCCATTGCTATTGCTATCATCACTACAAAATACCAAAAACACTACTGTTACTACTGTTACCTTTTGCTACCGTTACCACTATTATCATATTATTTTGCTACTAAATACTTTGCTGCAAATATTAAGTTTCCAGGTGTGGTTGAATTGACAACTCAGCTGCTAATACTTGAGAATATTCTTTGGCTCCCTTTGTGTCGAATCAATAATTTGGGTTGAATACTCTACCCTCGAAAACTGTTGCGATCCCCTATACTTGTGGGTTATCAAGACTATTTTCTGGCACCGTTGCTGGGGAGCATAGCTCTATTCTTTGAGTCACTTGGGATTTATATCTGCTTATCATTATGAAGAACTTGAAAGATCCAAGAACCAAGATTTATCCCTCAACTACGAGGGGAGGTAAGGAACTGCCATCTAGCTCTGCACTTGATTCACCTTCTGTTTTAAGTAAGCTTGCGACACCTAAACCTGCTTCTGCTTTCATTCTAATATGTTGCATGTTATTGATGATGCCACTTCTGCTATACATGATACTTATGATGAAACTACTTCTATGCTTGATACTACTGTGCCACTTGGTGAATTTCTTGATGAACAACTTGCAAGGGCTAGAGAGATTGAAAATATTGAATCTGATAATACTGATGAAATTGATGATGAAGACTTGCCTGTTATTCCCGAGGGTTAAGTTTTTGATAAAGAAGCTTCTTTAGCTATTTTAGCTTGTAAAGATAGATACGAACTTAAGAGGTTGTTAGCTAAATGGAATAAGCAATCTCTAGATGCTAGGATGAAACCTGACCCTGCTTTTGCTACTTCACCTATCTGTGTTACTGATAAGGATTATGAATTCTCTGTTGATCCTGATATAATTACTTTGGTTGAATCTGATCCTTTTCATGGCTATGAATCTGAAACTGTTGTGGTACATCTTACTAAATTAAATGATATAGCTACCCTGTTCACTAATGATGAGAGAACTCGCTACTTTTATATGCTTAAAATATTTCCGTTCTCATTAAAGGGTGATGCTAAGATATGGGTTAATTCTCTTGATCCTGGTTGTGTGCGTAGTCCCCAGGATATGATTTATTACTTCTCTGCTAAATATTTCCCTGCTCATAAGAAACAAGCTGCTTTAAGGGATATATATAATTTTGTGCAAATTGAAGAAGAGAGTCTCCCACAAGCTTGGGGGAGGCTTCTCCAATTACTTAATGCTTTGCCTGATCATCCTCTTAAGAAAAATGAAATACTTGATATCTTTTAGAATGGACTAACCGATGCCTCTAGAGATTACCTCGATAGTTGTGCTAGTTCTGTTTTCAGGGAAAGAACACCGGATGAAGCTGAAATTCTATTGAATAATATGTTGACAAATGAAAATAATTGGACACCTCCGGAGCCAATTCCTGAGCCTATTCCTAAACCAACTCCGAAGAAGAGGGGTATTCTATTTCTCAGTCCTGAAGATATGCAAGAGGCAAAGAAATCTATGAAAAAAAGGTATTAAAGCTGAAGATGTTAAGAATTTACCTCCTATTGAAGAAATACATAGTCTTAATTTACCGCCTGTTGAAGAAACATATGGTCTTAATCCATTACCTATTGAAGAAACTCATGGTCTTGATAACCCAACACAAGTAGTAAAGGTAAACTCTCTCTATAGATATGATAAATCTGAAATCCCATTTACTAAGTTTGCTAGCCCATGCTTAGATGAGTATGCTAAATTTATGGCTAAGCAAGAAGACTTTAAAGCTTATTTTGGTAGACAATTGAAATACAATTCAAATATGCTTGAACACTTGGGTGATTATATGGCTAATGTCAAAGGTGAACTTAAACTTATTAGTAAACATGCTTCTATGGTTACCACTCATGTAGAACAAGTACTTAAAGCTCAAAATGATTTTCTCAATGAATTGAATTGTAAAGATAATGATAATGTTGTTAGAGTTATGACTAGAGGTGGTAGAATGACTCAGGAACCTTTGTATCCTGAAGGCCATCCTAAGAGATTTGAGCAAGATTCTCAGAGAAATAATGTGGATGCACCTAGTCCTTCTAAAAAGAAGAAAAAGAAAAATGATAGGACTTTGCATGCTTCTAGTGAACCTATTGCTGAAACACCTGAGAATCCAAATGATATTTCTATTTCTGATGCTGAAACTCAATCTGGTAATGAACCTGAAACTACTAATAATGTTAATGATAATGTTCATGATGATGCTCAACCTAGTAATGATAATGATATAGAAATTGAACCTGCTGTTGATCTTCATAACCCACAATCAAAGAATCAATGTTATGATAAGAAAGACTTTGTTGCTAGGAAACACGGTAAAGAAAGAGAACCATGGGTTCAGAAACCCATGCCTTTTCCTCCCAAACCATCCAAGAAAAAGGATGATGGGGATTTTGAGCGCTTTGCTCAAATGATTAGACCTATCTTTTTGCGTATGCGATTAACTGATATGCTCAAAATGAATCCTTATGCTAAGTATATGAAAGATATTGTTACAAATAAAAGAAAGATACTGGATGCTGAAATTTCCACCATGCTTGCTAATTATAATTTTGAGGGTAGAATACCAAAGAAACTTGGAGATCCAGGAGTACCCACCATACCATGTTCCATTAAAAGAAACTATGTTAAAACTGCTTTATGTGATCTTGGAGCCGGTGTTAGTGTTATGCCTGTCTCTTTATATCATAGACTTGATTTGAATAAGTTGACACCTACTGAAATATCTTTGCAAATGGCTGATAAATCAACTGCTATACCTGTCGGTATTTGTGCCTGTTGTAGTTGCAAACGTTACTATTTTAACAGACTTTGTTATTCTTGATATTCCCGAGGACGATAGTATGTCTATTACTCTTGGAAGACCCTTTTTGAATACTGCAGGGGCTGTTATTGATTGCACTAAAGGCAATGCCACTTTTCATGTTAATGGTAATGAGCGCATGGTACACTTTCCAAGGAAACAACCTCAAGTTCATAGTATCAACTCTATTGGAAAAATCCCATCGATTATATTTGGAGGTTTTGAATTTCCTCTTCCTACTGTCAAGAAGAAATATGATATTTTTATTATTGGGGATGTTCATATCCCCGTTGAGGTAACATAGTATTATTCGAAATTTCTCCGGTTCCATGTTATTCGGAATGAGTTCGTTAACAAGACTTGATCAACCTTGTTAGTGGATTCCTTTTGATGATCATGAGATGGGTGAAACTAGAAGGCACAACCTTCTGTACCCTCCTTTTACTTTCTGTTATCTATATTAAATAAAATAAAAACATTATTTTTCTGTCTGTTATCTGATTATCCGTGCAATATAAAAATACCCCGAAAATAAAAGTTCTCCAAATGCCCTGAAATTTAAATATGATTTTTTCTGGAATATTTGAGAATATTTGGCACTGAGACCACAGCAGGGGGTCAACCACCTGCCCACGAGGGTAGAGGGCGCGCCCTACCCCCCTGGGCGCGCCCCCTACCTCGTGGGCCCACGGTGGCCCTCCTCCACTTATCCTTTCACCCACACACTCCTTCTTCCTCCCCAAAACACGAATATCCAGCTCAAACCCAAGTCCAAGCTCATTTTGCTGCCATTTTCGATCTCCTTGCTCAAAGCACCTCTCACAAAACTGCTTGGGGAGATTGTTCCTTGGTATGTGACTCCTCCATTGGTCCAATTAGTTTTTGTTCTAGTGTTTTATTCATTACAAATTTGTGCTGCCTAGGTGACCATGTTCTTGAGCTTGCATGTCAAATTTATATGGTCAAAAGTAGTTTTGATGCATAATATAGGCCCTAGGCACTTGTAGGAGTAGTTGCTATCAATATTATTGAGTTTGGTTTACTTTTATTGTGATGTTACTAAGAATTTCAGAATTTTTCAGAAAATGATGAAGAGACTTTTTAGGGGTTCATCGAGCCGAAGCTCGAAGGAAAAGGCACCGAAGCCTAAGTATAATCTGCCTCGCACCATGAAGGTTCGGTCGTGTGAATGGCCTTCTCGTGATTTCTTGAGAGTAGCCGGGATTTATGAAGATTTTTATGAATTGTCTAAGAATGCAGGCCTCACCGCTTTCCTCCACGACCAACGCGATCAGTATCTCTTACTCACAAATATCTTTGTGCAAAACTTTCATTTCCTTTTTAGGAGCTCACCACCTATGGTGGAGTTTCATTTATATGATGAGCATAAGGAGATGTCACTTTATGATTTTTGTTGGGTTTGTTTAGTCCCTTTCGATGGCAAGACAGAGGAACCACATCGCGAGGATGTGCATGGGTTTATTGATACTATCACTGTAGGGGAAACAAGGAAGGTTTCCGATGCACGAATCACTAGCATACATTTTCCTGTTCTACGCTATTTTGCATTATTTGCTAGTCATTGGTTAATTGGTCGCAGAAACTGTGGAAACCTTAGTGTCCCTGATATTATTATTTTGCTCCACGGTTTATACGGTGATAACTCTGTTAGTATGGGCGGCATTATTGCTAAACGGTTAAGTCTGAACCATACTAAGGGCCCCATCTTTGGAGGCATCTATGCTTCACGCCTAGCTGCACATTTTAACATACCTATTAGGCATTATGAGAAGGAAGAAAAAGTGCTGCCTCGTGTTTATTTAGATTATAAAAGTATGTCGACACATGATTTTATTGTTAAGAATAGGGAAGGAGAGCTTAAATACAAATTGGTCTTTGATAAACATCATCCTGAGACTATTACCCTGCCTACTCCTTTGTTTGATTTATCTGCAGGCTAGTACCTTGTTCCGCTAGAGGCTATTCACGCCTACCGGAACCCTGCACCAGCCATGGAGCCAAAGCCGGAACCACAAGTTGATCCTTCACGACAGTCTAATTACCAGTGGGATCCAGAGATGATTGCCAGCCAGTGGCAATCGGAGTCTTCTTCTTCATCGCAGTACGACCCTAGCTACTATTATGGATATCCGCCAGGCCAGCCGTGGCCATAGACCAACTTAGGCCAAAAGCCTAAGCTTGGGGGAGTACGTATTTGTAACACCCCAGTTGTAACTTACCCAATATGTACTCCAACTCTTGCCATTTCCGGCGTTAAGTTATTTTATTTCCTCGGGTTCGGGTTTTTGTCTCCGTGTGTTGTTGTCATTGTCATGCATCTCATATCATGTCATCTTGTGCATTGCATTTGCATACGTGTTTATCTCATGAATCCGAGCATTTTCCCCGTTGTCCGTTTTGCATTCCGGTGCTCCGTTCTCCTCCGGTGGTCACTTCTACCTTTCTTTCATGTGTGGGGGTTAAACATTTCCGGATTGGACCGATACTTGCCAAGCGGCCTTGGTTTACTACCAGTAGACCGCCCGTCAAGTTTCGTAGCATTTGGACTTCGTTTGATGCTCTAACGGTTAACCGAGGGGCCGAAAAGGCCTCGTGTGTGTTGCAGCCCAACACCCCTCCAATTTGGCCCAAAACCCACCAAAACCCTCTCCATCATCTAGAGCGTTCGATCACGACCGCGTGGCCGAAAACAGCACCTCATTTGGACACTCCTACCTCCCTCTATGCCTATAAATACCACCCCCTCCGAAATTCTCGTTTTCCTCCCCCCGAAACCCTAGATCCAGCTCCTCCGCGCGGCCGGACACGTCCGCCGGCCGCCGGACACGTCCGCCGCGCGCCCCAGCCAGTACCGTGCCGCCACCTGTCCCGCGGGGGACCGCTTCGTCGCCTCAGCCGCCAGGGCCCACGGAGCCCATCGTCGGCCCTCCCGGCCCGCTCCTCCGCCGCCCGGACGCCCGCGTCCCGCCGCCTCACTTCCCTGAGGCCGGCCACTGGGAGCCACCGCGCCACCATCTCCGGTCAGCTCCGCCGCCCGGGTTGCCGCACCGGGCCGCCGCCGGTGCCGCGTCCGGCGACCACCACCGTCGCTCCGTCCTCCTCACGTCGGTTCCATCTCCGGCGACCACGCCCGCCGGCCCCTTCCATCTCCGGCGCCGCCCCCACCCCGGTGAATCATGTTTTCCGGTGACCTCGGCTTCCGCGCGCCGCCCGATTGGGATCCGGATCCGAGTGAACAGTAACCCTAGATCCGGAGGGTATATTTTCTTCTAAGTCCCTGATTTCCAGATTCAAATGCCCTTGTTCATCGCATCGTAACTTTGCATCCGTAGATCCGTTTTGGGCATATAGCATATCAAAATGTTTGCCTCAGAGAGCACATCATTTCATCTCATTGCATCATTTTCATTTGAGTTCATCTTGATGACCGAAATGCTGTTGGGAGAATGCTATTTTAGTTAGTTGTCAGATCTGCTGCTCCAATTAGCTATTTGTCTTTTTTGCCATGATTATTGTGTGCATGATATGCCCATGAGCTCTACATGGGTTTTGTCATATGCTTTGTCATCTTTCCAGAGGTGCTATCCATGTATTTTTGTGATGTGTGTGGTGACTAGCAAAAGCTTGCAAAGTGGTGCATTTGTTAATGCTGATTTCAGGGACTTAGCAATTCCACTAAGTCCTTGATTTGTTTTTATCAATATGCCATATGTTCATGTTGTTTCCTAGTGATCCGAGCCTCTTTTGAGGATGATCAGTAAGGATGTTTTGTTAATCTTGTAGTTCTCTATCCATCCATGTCCTTGTTTGCATCTATGGAGCAACCTAGATTGAGTCAATCGAGCTCCACTTTTGCTATTTCGTGAATCTGGGCAGATTGTCTACTTGTTAGCGATTTTGCCGAGGATGTTGTAGTTGATCTGTGCCTGCTATGTTATTGTTCTTGCCATGTCTAGCTTGTATAATGTGTATTCTTGACGGGTGTATGCTTAGATTGTCATGAATTGCTCTGTAGTGAGTGCTTCGAGCTCGAAAACATGCCTACTTGATATCTGATTTGCATGTTCCAGTTTTTCACTAAGTCTGTGATCTGTTTAAGTTTTTGCCATATTCACATGCTTGCAATTGTATTTTCTAATCCCTTTTGGCTCAAGGTCACTAAGGTCTTTTGTTAAGCTCTTTGAGTAGCTCCATGTCCTGCCTTACTTTGCCATGTTAAGTTCCTGTAGCATCTAGTTTTCATGCTCCAAAGTGTGCTACCCGATCTGAAATTCCAGACAAGTGTTAATTTCACTAAGTCTGAGATCTGTTTACCAATTGCTCTTTTGCCATGCTTGTTTTAACCTGTTAATGGATGAATTGGCCATAGCTCAGTGTTTATCTTTTGTTAAGCTTCATGAATGGATCCCTGCCATCTATTTTGTTGCCATGTTTGGGTGCTTTAGCATGTTTGTCTTGTTGCATTTAGATGGCTACTTGCTGTATATTGCAGACCGGTGCCATATTTGAATTGCTTGCCATTTCCAAACCGTGTCTCCGATTCCGGCGTTCTTTATATCGATTTCAACCAAAATCACCTCACCTTTCCAGTGGCACTCTTGGATTTACAAATTGAGGCCAGGTTCAATCATTCCTTGTCAAATCTTGCATATGCATCACATATCGCATCCCGCATAGCATACCGTGTTTGCATTATGTTGTTCGAGCATTTGCACGTGGTTGATTGTGTTCCTTTTGCTTATTTGTCTTGTTTGGGTAGAGCCGGGAGACGAGTTTGCTAATGAGGATCTCGTTGAGTTTTCTTACGAGGATCCGGTCAACTCTGACAACTTTGCAGGCAAGATGATCATACCCTTGAAATCACTTCTATCTTTGCTTTGCTAGATGCTCACTCTTTTGCTATGCCTATGCTACGATGCCTACCAATTGCTTATCATGCCTCCCAAATTGCCATGTCAAACCTCTAACCACCATGTCCTAGCAAACCGTTGATTGGCTATGTTACCGCTTTGCTCAGCCCCTCTTATAGCGTTGCTAGTTGCAGGTGAAGATTGGAGACCGTTCCTTGTTGGAACATTGTTTACTTGTTGGGATATCATTATATTATCTTGTTATCTTAATGCATATATATACTTGGTAAAGGGTGGAAGGCTCGGCCTCTCGCCTAGTGTTTTGTCCCACTCTTGCCGCCCTAGTTTCCGTCATATCGGTGTTATGTTCCCGGATTTTGCGTTCCTTACGCGGTTGGGTGATTATGGGAACCCCTTGACAGTCCGCCTTGAATAAAACTCCTCCAGCAATGCCCAACCTTGGTTTTACCATTTGCCACCTAGCCTTTTTCCCTTGGGTTTCGCGGACTCAAGGGTCATCTTTATTTTAAACCCCCGGGCCAGTGCTCCTCTGAGCGTTGGTCCAACCTAGAGCACCGTGCGGGGCCGTCCCTTGGCAACTTGGGTTACGTTGGCTCCCGTACACTTAGCTTATCCGGTGTGCCCTGAGAACGAGATATGTGCAGCTCCTATCGGGATTTGTCGGCACAGCAGGTGGTGTTGCTAGACTTGTTTTACCATTGTCGGAGTTGTCTTGTAGAACCGGGATGCCGAGTCTGATCGGAATGTCTCGGGAGAAGGTATATCCTTCGTTGACCGTGAGAGCTTGTCATGGGCTAAGTTGGGACTCCCCTGCAGGGATTTGAACTTTCGAAAGCCGTGCCCGCGGTTATGGGCAGATGGGAATTTGTTAATGTCCGGTTGTAGACAACTTGAACCTTAACTTAATTAAAATGAATCAACTGTGTGAGTTACAGTGATGGTCTCTTCTTGGCGGAGTCCGGGAAGTGAACACGGTGTTGGAGTAATGCTTGCCGCAACTTGTTCTCTAGTTATTCGTTCGCGCTTTGCCTTCTCTTCTCGCTCTCTTTTGCGAACAGGTTAGCCACCATACATGCTAGTCGCTTGCTGCAGCTCCTCATATTACCTTGCCTTACCTATAAGCTTAAATAGTCTTGATCGCGAGGGTGCGAGATTGCTGAGTCCCTGTGGCTCACAGATTACTTCCAAACCAGATGCAGGGCCTGATGACTCCGTTCCAGAGGACGCGCTTGAGCTCAAGTGGGAGTTCGACGAGGACTCACGCCGTTACTATGTGTCCTTCCCTAATGATCAGTAGTGGTGACCAGTTGGGGCGATCGAGACCGTGTCGCATGTTGGGTTGAACTTTTATTTTGGCACCGTAGTCGGGCCATGAGTGATTGGATGATGAAATGCTATTTATGTACTTTGTTTAACGTGGCGAGTGTAAGCCAACTATGTACCTTCCCCTTTTATTATCTATATTACATGGGATGTTGTGAAGATTGCCTTACTTGCGACATTGCTTTCAATGCGGTTATGCCTCTAAGTCGTGCTTCGACACATAGGAGATATAGCCCCATCGAGGGTGTTACAGTATTTCCCACCGACATTACATTTATGTTCACACACTCATTGCTAGATGTCGGTGCTCATACTTTTTCATTTGTATCATCCATGCTAGTTTATTTCCTTTTTATGCTTTCTTCTTGTGTGTTTAATAAACCTTAAGAAAAAACAAAAAAAGTTAGTTGTATCTTTTAATTAGTTTACTTTCCATGCTTGTAGTAGTAATTAAAAAGAAAAACCAAAAAGATTTCCTGTCCTTCTTTTACTTGTTGGGAGCTCTCCCATGTAAATAGTTTTATTTCTTTTCTTTTCTTTGGGGTCGATAGCAGAAGACCATAATTAAATTGTTGAAGTGGCTCTTGTATGCATTGTTGTTGATCTGACAAAAGAGCCCATATTGCCTTGTCTTCTCCTGTTTATTGAATGCTTGCAGATTCCAGCTTAGTCCAATGCACGTGCACTATTATTATTATTCACATCGTTCGGCCGTGCAAGTGAAAGGCAATTATGACGATATATGATGGACTAACTGAGATGAGAAAAGCTGATATGAACTCGACCTCTTTTGTTTTTGTAAATATGATTAATTCATCGTTCCCGATTCAGCCTATTATGAATAAACATGTTTGCAATGACAACTAGAGATCATAGTTTCCTGTGCCATGCTTGATTAGCTATGAGTTATAATGGTTTACCTTGCGTGCCAACATGCTATTAAAATGGTTGTGATGTGGTATGATAGGGTGGTATCCTCCTCTGAATGATTTAAGTGACTTGACTTGGCGCATGTTCACGCATGTAGTTGAAACAAAATCAACATAGCCTTCACGATATTTATGTTCATGGTGGATTATATCCTACTCATGCTTGCATTCAGTGTTGATTAATTTTAATGCATTTTCATGACTGTTGTCACTGTCTAGCTGGTCACTTCCCAGTGTTTTGCTAGCCTTCGCGTGTACTAAGCGGGAATACTACTTGTGCATCCAGTCCCTTAAACCCCAAAGTTATTCCACATGAGTCCACTATACCTACCTATATACGGTATCTACCTACCGTTCCAAGTAAATTTGTATGTGCCAAACTCTAAACCTTCAAATAAATATCTTGTTTTGTATGATCGAATAGCTCCTGTATCAACTAGGGCTGTCTGTATCTTCCATGTTAGGTGGGTTATTCTCAAGAGGAGTGGACTCCGCTCCTCACTCACGAAAAAGTGCTTGGTCACCGGGATGCCCAGTCCCATGTGTTGGGAATATTACTACTAGACGTAAACCGGCCAGGAATAGACAGATTAGCTTTATGAAGATTAGAAGCCCATGAAGACATAAAGATGATGGCGCTTTACAAAGGCCCAAGGCCCAGAAGCGAGTTAAGGCCTGTAGACGTAAACCGACTTAATCATGTAACTTGCTTTGTAAGATAGGAAGTGTGGAGACCGAACCGGACATGTTTTATGATCCGGCTTCGGGACTCTGTAAACCGGCGGGCGTCAACCTCTGTATAGAAAGGGACGACCCGACAGCGGTTAAGGGAGACAACAACTCGAGAGCCAGACAAAGTGGATTCGCTCCCTGGCCTTTGAAACCCAAGCAATACCAATCACAACTAGACGTAGGCTTTTACCTTCCTTGAACGGGCCGAACTAGTATGAAACTCCCTGTGTCCCCTTGTCCGGTTTAACCCCTTTAAGCTAACCCATTGCGATGGCTCCACGACTAAGTCCTTTCACAAGGACATCTGCCGTGACAAACCCACGACAGTTGGCGCCCACCGTGGGGCTATCGCACGATGGTTTTGAGTTCTTGAAGGGCAGCTTTGATGGACTCAAGGGATACGATGTGGGCCAGATGACGAAGAGTCGTCGTGGCAATCTCTACATCGACAACACAGGATGGGGTCCCGAGGCCGATTCAATCGAATACGGGTACCGGGTCCCCTTTGGCGGGATTCGCGTCTTCATCGCAAAATCGGCGAACCGGCCCCTGAGCCGGACATCTGCACCGACATCATCGAGACAGCTCAGCGTGCAAATCCTTCGCCGGTTCAGCCCGTGGCGAAGCATGTTTTCGTAGGCGTTATCCGTGGAGCAGAATACAAGGACGGACCGGCGTCCGATGGAGAAACCGTTGTCTGTTCCAACGACGAGCCTTCTGGAGAGACCGAATCGCTCTATCAGTTGCAGGATGGCCGGATTGGTGGAGGATTCGAGGGCAACAGTATTCCGGATTCCCCTGATCTGCCGAACCGGGCTGCTATCTTCATGGCCAGTACACAGTCGGTGCCTCATTCGTCAGCTGCCGCAGCAATACTATCTAGTTCAACGACGGCCACGCCGGCGGGGGCAGGAAGCTCTATGCCGTCTCCGGCTCATGTCCTGTCTGATTTGTTTGATGCTTTGGCGACGTTGATGGCCGCAGAGGTGGATGCAGCAGCCCGGGATTAGCACAACGCGTAGATTGCAAAGGTAAAGGATCAGATAGCACAGGCTAAAGCGGACCTAGCGACGGAGAATGCTAGGATGGCCACAGAACGGGCTGTGTTGGAAGCTCAGGCCTACCGGATTAGGCTGGATCAGAACGCTTCCGAAGAAGTCATGAGAAGAAGGTACCGATCGCATCTCCCATTGGGTTATGAGCCATGAAATCTCTTCAATACGCCGGGAGCAGGAACTAGTAACCAGCCAATACTGAACCGGACGGAGGCACCAGGAACAGGAGCGCCGGTTCAACCACGCACGATGGACCCGCCTCGTCAGAACAACGTTCTGCCACAGTATGTACCAACACCTCTCGGGCATTATTCCAACCCGTTGGACAACATTGTGGCCGTCGCTTCACGCTTGGCAGCCCTCCCAACCGACAGTGAATCACCAGTTGCGATTGAGGCGCGTCGGGCCAGAGATCTCCTTCAAACAGCGCTAAATCAGCAGCAGGCATATTCGCATAGCCGTGAGAGGATTCATTCCACTCCCTGTCCGAGCCGGAGCTATAGCAGACACGTTGAAGATGAACCGGCCGTGTCAAGCAGTGCACGTCGCCGTAATTCGCCGCGAGGACACAACCCGGCAGGGGGAGGAGCTAATACACAAGATGTAGTGGATCATGGTCGCGTACGTCGGGAGGCCGAGTTGGCAGCACGACACGGAGCTCATCAACACACTTCGGTTCACCCTACCTCTTCAGTAGAACCAGGTGTGGTATTTAGTTCCTTAGGGGTGCCGTGTCTCACCCCCGCTTTGCGCAATGTGAGATTGCCCAAGGACTTCAAGGGACCTCGTAAGGTACCAAACTACACCGCCGATTTACAACCAGAGGCATGGGTTGAAAGCTATGAGATGGCAATGGAGATGTTAGATGTGGATGAGGCAGAGTGTGCTAAATAATTCACCATGATGTTGGAAGGAATAGCTCATACTTGGTTGAAGAGCTTACCAACTAACTCCGTCGAATCATGGGCCGAGTTGAAGCACCGGTTTATCCAGAACTTCAAAGATACTTGTAAGCAGCCCATGTCAATCGTGGATCTCAGCGATTTTACATTTATCGGATAGTATCAATGCAGATACTGCAGTACTAATGTTGGAGGGCAATTGTCGTTTTCTGCCGCTCAAACAGAAGTTAGGAAGGCTCAAACGTCACTGCAATGATATGTCAACGCTCATGGCCGCTTTGGTTAAGTACGTCGATTCAGATAATACCAAGGACCCGGACTCAGAGAAGGACAAACCGGGGAAAGGGAAGAAGAACGGCAACGCCAAGGGTCAACAGCATAATCCGACAGGCCACGGGAATAGTGGTAAGCGCAAGGCCGACAGCAGCTTGGACTTTGTCGCTAACACCAATGCTCATGAGAATGGCCAGTGCCACAAGGGCAAGCAGCCCCAGAGGGGCGGAGGTTCAGGCCCCAATTTGGAGCGCCTATTAAATCAGCCCTGTCCAAAGCATGGATCAAAGGAGAAGCCAGCATCGCATCTTTGGAAAGATTGTTATATCATGCGGGATTTTAAGAACTCCAATATGTTCAGTATGATAATGGCCTGCCCGACGGTCCAGGAGGTGGTTTCCACAGGCCGGGTTACGGAGGTGGCAGTTCCGATTCAGGATTTCAAGGCAATCAAACCGGACACGTTAATAAAGGGCACCAAGGCAACCAGGGAGGCTACAACCATCAAGGGAACCAGCAGCAGCAGCAGCAGTCAGGTTATCAGAGCAATCCTAAGCAATTAAATAGTGGGCAATATCATGTCTTCACTACTAGCTTGTGTAAGCGTGATTAGAAGCTTCACAAGAGGGCAGTAAACTCTGTTGAACCGGCAGTGCCTCAGTATCTACGCTGGTCTAAGCAACCCATTTTGTGGAGTAGAGAGGATCACCCACCCCGGGTTGACAATCCGGGTCACTTGGCCCTAGTAGTGGCCCCTCAAGTTGGGGATATAAGTTCACTAAAGTTCTCATGGATGGGGGAAGTAGTATCAACATTCTATATTAAGATACATTCCGCCGAATGGGGTTGACAAATAAGAATCTCAAACCATCAAATACTGTTTTTCATGGTGTGGTGCCTGGTAAGTCCACATATCCAGTGGGCAAGATAGCCTTAGAGGTGGCTTTTGGAGATGATTATGATTCAAGGTCAGAAACATTGACTTTTGAGGTGGTGAAAATCAAAAGTCCGTATCACGCCCTGTTTGGGCGGCCGGCTTATGCTAAGTTTATGGCGAGGCCGTGCTATGTTTATCTACAGCTTAAAATGCCAGGTCATAAGGGGACTATCACAGTACATCGAAGCAGAAAGATCTCTTTGGATTGTGAGGAAGGTGATGCGGCTTATGCTGAGTCAGTTTGTGCCACAGAGGAGTTGAAATTCTATAAGGAGCAAGTTGATCCGGTAGATATGACCTCTTTGAAAAAGCTGACTACGGAACATGATCCGGCGTTGAAGTTCAAATCGGCTACAGACACTAAGATGATTGATTTTGTTCCTGGCGACTCATCCAAGAAATTCAACATCAGTGCTAACCTGGATCCCAAATAGGAAAGCGCGCTCATCGAGTTCATCCGTGAGAACCGGAACATCTTTGCATGGAAACCTTCTGACATGCCAGGTGTACCTAGGGAACTCGCTGAGCACACACTTAACATTGATCCTAAGTTTAAACCGGTTCGGCAGTTTCTCCGTCGCTTCAATGAAGAAAGGCGTAAGGCTATCAGTGAAGAGGTAGCTCGGTTTTTGGCCGCAGGGTTTATCGTGGAAGTCTTTCACCCAGAGTGGTTGGCTAATCCGGTGCTGGTTCTTAAGAAAAATGACACTTGGCATATGTGTGTGGATTACACAGATTTGAATAAGGCTTGCCCTGCAGACCCCTTTGCCCTCCCTCGTATTGATCAGATAATTGATGCTACGGCAGGTTGTGACCGTTTGTGTTTTCTGGATGCTTATTCTGGTTATCATCAGATCAAAATGGCGGTTAAGGACCAGGAGAAGACAGCTTTCATAACTCCCTTTGGAGCCTTCTGCTATGTCTCCATGACCTTTGGACTCAAGAGTGCCCAGGAAACTTATCAGCGTTGTGTTCAGAATTGCCTTCATAAGCAGATTGGGCACAATGTTCATGCATATGTGGATGATATTGTGATAAAGTCCAGAAAGGAGGAACCATTGATAGATGATTTGAGGGAAACTTTTGACAACCTCCGGGTTTATAAGATGATGCTCAATCCGGAGAAGTGTGTCTTTGGTGTCCGACAAGCAAGCTCTTGGGTTTTCTGGTGTCAAACAGAGGCATTGAGGCTAATCCGGAATTTTTTTCAGCAATTACATCTTTGGCTAAACCGGAATGTATCAATGACGTTCAACGTCTGGCCGGCCGGATTACAGCTTTGAGCTGGTTTATCAGTCGTCTTGGGGAGAAGGCCATCCCTTTATATCAGATGCTTAAGAAAACAGATAATTTTGTCTGGAACAAGGCAGCTGATAAAGCGTTTGAGGTTCTGAAGAGGCAGTTAGCTAAACCGCCTGTGCTTGCAGCACCGATCAATAAGGAGCCGTTATTGCTATATGTGGCTGGTAATGCCCGAGCTGTTAGAGTGGCTATTGTGGTGGAGCGCAAGGAAGTTGGCAAGGAATATCCAGTTCAATGGTTGGTTTATTATATCAGTGAGGTACTCATTGAGTCAAAGCAGAGGTATCCACATTGGCAGAAGCTGGTGTATGGAGTGTTTATGGCAAGCCGGAAGCTTAAACACTATTTTCAGGGCCATCCCATCATAGTGGTTAGTTCTGCCCCTCTAGGAGATATCATTCAAAACAGAGAAGCAACTGGCCGGATTGCCAAGTGGGCTATTGAGCTCGGACCTCATGGGCTCAAATATATACCCCGCACAGCGATCAAATCTCAGGCACTCATGGACTTCATCAATGATCGGACGGAGTTATAGGAACCAGAAGAGAAACCAGATAATACGTATTGGACTATTCATTTTGATGGATCCAGGCAGTTGGAGGGCTCGGGGGCTGGAGTCATACTAACTTCCCCACGAGGTGACAAGTTTTGTTATGTCCTCCATTTAATGTTCCCTTGCACTAACAATGCAGCTGAATATGAGGCTTTACTCCACAGTCTTCGGATGGCTAAGGAGATGAACTTAAGCCGGGTTAAGTGCTTCGGCGATTCAAATCTGGTGGCTCAACAGGTATCTGGCACTTGGGATTCTAAAGACCCACTCATGGATGCATATCGGCGAGAGGTGGATACAGTGGCTGGTCATTTCAAGGGTTATCAGGTGGACCATATAGACCGACAAAAGAATGAAGCGGCAGACGCTTTAAGTCATCTTGGTTCTTAGCGTAAACCGGTTCTGCCAAATGTCTTTCTTGACGTATTGCATCATCCGTCAGTCAAGGTACCAACAGAAGAAGAGTTGGCCATTCCTGATCCGGAGGCTCAATTGGTGGCAGCTTTGCACGTCATACCGGATTGGACAATCCCATATCTGGCTTACATGAACCGGGGCGAGTTACCAGACGATGAAACGTTGGCCCGACAGATAATCCGGCGTTCCAAGTCTATGACCATACTCAACGGGGAGTTACATCGTTACATCGTTTCGGGAGCAATTCAGCGTTGTGTTTCTCCTCAAGAGGGTTGTGAGATTTTGCGAGAAATCCATGAAGGGGATTGCGTTCACCACGCCGATTCAAAGTCTTTGGTTGCTAAAGCTTTTCACCACGGTTTTTACTGGTTAACATCAGATGCTGATGTAGAGGATTTAGTCAAGAGATGTGACTGTTGTCAAAAATTCACACGCCGTGCTCACATTCTGGCTCAGGAGTTGAGGATGATTCCAATAACTTGGCCGTTTGCGACTTGGGGGCTTGATATGGTTGGACCCTTCAAGCGATCCAAGGACAAAAAGACCCACTTATTGGTGGCAGTTGATAAATTCACCAAATGGGTTGAAGCAAAGCCAGTCAGTAAGTGTGATGCGGCCACTGCGGTTCAATTCATCAAAAAGGTGATATTCCGGTTTGGTTTTCCACACAACATTATAACTGATAATGGTACTAATCTGTCAAAGGGAGAGATGGAGGAATTTTGTCAATGTGAGCACAGCCGGCTTGATATAGCATCAGTGGCTCACCCCCAATCTAATGGTCAAGCGGAAAGGGCAAATCAAGAAATGTTGAGGGGTATTAAACCCCGGCTTATGGTTCCTTTGAAGCGGACACCGGTTTGTTGGGTGGAGGAATTACCTTCTGTGTTATGGAGCATCAACACCACACCTAACAGATCGACGGGTTACACACCTTTCTTCATGGTTTATGGAGCGGAGGCGGTTCTCCCTAGTGACATCCGTCACGATTCGCCCCTGGTGGCAGCTTATGTTGAAGCGGATAATGAGATAGCACATCAGGATTCTCTGGACCTGTTAGATGAAGAACGTGATCTTGCAGCAGCATGTTCAGCGATTTATCAACAGGATCTCCGACGATATCATAGCCGCCGGGTTAAGACCAGAACCTTTCAAGAGGGCGATTTGGTGCTCCGGCTCATTCAGGATCAAACTAATATGCACAAATTATCCCCACCTTGGGAAGGACCTTTTGTGGTCAGCAAGAATCTGCACAACGGGTCATACTACCTCATTGATGTTCAAGAGCATTAAGAATCACGTAAATTGGAGGAGGAGACCAAGCGGCCGTGGAACATAGCTCCTCTTCGGCCTTACTATACTTGAGCCATAGCCTCCATTAACGCGTTGTATCTGTTCTTTTTACATCATATGTGTGCTTACAAAGAATTTTCTACTGACAAAGCGGAGTTTTTTATTAATCCGGTCTCTGCAGCCGCACGGATATAAAGAAAATCACTAGGGGGCTTAGTCATATCTGAACCATAGCTACACCTCTTGATCGGTTTGAAACCATGAAGGGATATCACTAGGGGGCTTGGTTGTTATCACACCATAGCTACGCCTCTTGATAGGCGTTTAAGCCACAAAGGAAATTATGTGGGGCCAAAGAGAGTGTTGCACAAAGCACAAACTCAAACATTGGCACCCACTAAGCACAGCTCATGAAGTTACTTGGGGGCTCTTTTTGCAAAGCAATAAAGAGTTTGAAAGGACCCTTGTAATTGGCTATCAAGCCACGGCTTGGAAGCCTGGTGTATTCACCTAAAACCCCGAGTTAACCTGCCTTCATCAAGTAAGCCACTCCTGTCCAGGTAATCTTGGTATGACCCGCCGAACGTTTGACAAGTCAATCTTTTACAGACCCTGAACTTGTCAAAGTTAAAACGACGATTGGTTAATTGGAGGCCCATCTTAAAAGGCTTTGTTAAATGGTTTAACTCAGAGGCCTGGCAGCCCATGAAAAGCCTCGATTTGGAGCCTGGCAGCTCGTAAAAAGCCTTGCATATTTCTTTTTTGACTCTTATTTGTTAAAGATTTTTCACTTTATAAAGATTCATAATATCTTCTGATAAACCGGTGTCCATGACCCGGCTTGCCTTTCAACTACAAGTTGTCAGTACATGATCAGTTCTAAACCGGTGTTCGTTTCCCCGGCCTAGTTTGACTAAATCGCCAGTGCTATAAAGAAAACCTGGTGATTATTATATCTCGGTATGGTTTATTATCATAATCCGGCACTATAAGGATGGAGTTAATAATACTCCGGATTGGTGTTGACACCTTTACCAAACAAGCAGTTGGTCAACCAACAAGGACACTTGGCAAGTTTTTGTATTCAGGAACGAAACTATCCTGGGTTAAGGATAAATCAATCCCAAAGGGTAGAGCAAGTTTTCACATCAGCAAAGTGTCACAAAACATGCTCGATGGCATGACTGATAAAGGAGTTTTCTGCTATCCTATTACATGAAGCTTTCAAATGGTTCCAATTGAATAGCTGTTTTTAAGCATTGGCACATAATAGCTGATAAGCCGGCGGCCGGTTTAAGATGCTTCGTCTGGACGGTTTGATGGTTGAGGGTCAGTTGGTGCGACCACTTCTTCTTCATCCCTCCCCAGACGCTGGAAATCAACCGTTGACCAATCGATTCCAGTTAACGCTTGAAACACAGCCTCTTCATGGATAAGGCTGGAAGGGTTAATATCAGGAGCGTAGGTATGCTTACGAATTGGAGGTGCAAGTTCTTCAACTTCATGGATTTCAGCAACCTGTCTCTTCCCTTCAGCGTCATAAGCCAGTTGGAAATGAGACAAGTCTGTGTCCTCTGCCGGTTTGCTGGCTACTGGCCGCATTTCTTTGGTCAGCCTTCGGAGGTCATCATTGTCGAAGTTTGAACCGTCCTCCTTTACACCTAGGTATCCTTTGATAATATCCTCCGCTTCAAGATCAGGGATCCATGCCTTCGCTCTAATTAGTGCAGTTAATGCACCTGCTCTTGCGGTTGCTTTCTTCAATTCAGCAATCCGGGCTGGTAACATGGCCAACTTCTCAAGAGTTTCCTTTATCTGCGTTGGCGCCGGTTTATTATACGCCGCTATGCAAATAGCCCGCTGTGACCCAGAGTACAGCTGTTCAATCAAAGTATATGTTGCTTTAAGCTTCATTCGCATATCGGTGCCGAGATGAGCGATGCGAGTGCCTGTCACGGTTTAACATCAGCATTCTGATCAATCATAAGGTTCCATGAATTGCGCAAAACACATAAGGAGATACTTACCAAAGATAGCAGAAGTCATAGCGTTGATTTGCCGTTTCAAGCCAGCTAGTTCATCTACAACTGGTTTCAGGGCTGCCTTGGCGTCTTCAGCTCTTTTTGTTAAACCGGATTTTTTGGTTTCCCAGTTAGCATGATCTTTGTTGAAAGATTCGTTCAGCTTTTCCATTGCGGCCAGGGCTTTGATCAGCTCCTCTTTGGCTTTCGCAGCTTCTTCCTGTTGTGACTTCACGTTCTCTTGCAAGTCAGCGTTTCGGGCATCTCTATTACTCAGTTCAACCTGTAACATTGAAGATATGTCAAACAACAGGATATATATATATATATATATGTGTGTGTGTGTGTGTGTGTGTTCTAAACTACAAAGTGTATAACAAGTTATGCACTTTGTACTTGGGGGCTAATGCCTATTTGCTCTAAATTACTACATTCTATACAAGTCTCCAGAACAATGCAAGCATTATCCTTGACACTTGGGGGCTAATGTACGTCTGTTCAAAACGGACGCATGGATTAAAACCCAGATTAACTTGCCAAGTTAAACCGGCCTTTGGGGGCTACGCTGCGGAAAGTTCTATAATTGCTAAAGGATGGATCTTGGTTTTTATTAGAGACCTGATATTTTAAGGTTCAATCAAGAGAGACTTAAAGTACTACAAAGACCCAGTTTATGATTAACATCATAAAACGGCCCTTGGGGGCTACTTGGGTTAGTATTTCAACTTTGAATCAACAAGCAAGGGGAGATGAAAATACCTCATATCGTTCCTTCATCAAATTCACCAAACCGGCTTCATAGTCACGGTTTGAGTGCAAACGGTTTAAAAAACCGGAGTGAAGCTCTTCAGCGTTGAGATGGGCATAACTTGATAGATCACTACTCCATTTGCCTTTTTCCCTAGCATCCCGCTCTTCTTTGGCACTATGTTGAGCCAAGACTAAGGGATGGCCAGGAGAGCTGTGGCCCATTCCAGTAATGATAATGTCGTCTCCTTGGCCTTCAGTGTTTTTGGCTGGTGATAATGGAGTCTCAGCATCTCTCACCGAACTAGCCCGGTTTGGCGCTGCCGGTTCAGTATCAGGCGCGGCAGGCTCAGCGGCCGTTGGTTCATCAGTGTTTGCACCTTGAAGGGGCGGGTCGTCAGAGGCGGCTTCAGGATGAGGGCCCTCCGGTTCACAAGTTTGGTCCGGTTCACCTCTTGGTTCTTCTTCAAAAGTGGTCGGGTCTTCGAGCGGATTGTTGACCCGAGCTTTCTTTCTGGGTCTGGCTTTGGCTCTGGAGACAAAATTAAAAGAGGTTTAGCATCTTATTCAAGATTTACAACACATTGAAAGGAAAGGTTTTTAAAGCTTACCCAGCCACAGTTTTCAGAGGAGGGAGTTGAGTTGCTGTCGACTCGCCAGAGGATGAGGGAGGTGTCACCTGATAATTTGAATCGGACGGATTAAGAGGTTGTCTGAAATAACCTACCTTGGGGTAAGAATTGTTAGAAGTGGGAGAGACCTCAGACCGGCGCTTCCGAACCGGGGTATCAGGTAAACCGGCCGAAGTGACCTGTTGGCCACTGTCCCGGGTTGTCCGGTGAGCTTCATGCTGCTGAGTCTTCAAAATAAATGTTGGGTCCAAGTAAGCAATGGGATGAGAAAAGCTTACTTTCCGGACTGCGTGACGGGTTTTTTGTGTTGGCATAGACTCTGAACTGGAGGAAAGGGTAATTACCTCTACATCATCAGCTTGGCTGCCTTCTACGTCCTCCTGATAAAGATCATTGTTAATGAGGTGTATGAAAAGCGAGCCAAGTGAGTCAAGTTCTACCTCAACTTCCGGATCATCAGCATCGTCATCAAGTTCCATGTTGATCCGGTCAGCCATTTTCCGTTTTGACGTCCTCTTGACATCTTTGGTTTTGGGGCGAGATGGTTTGACCGCTTTATCCCCGGTTGGTGTTACTGCTTTCTCTATGGATTTCCGTTTCCAGAAGGGATCATCACCCTATACATACATACACAGAAGAAGGATTACAAGTTGAGCAAATTAAAAATATCAAAGATGAAAAGGAAGTATAGTGCTTACAGCAGGCGGTTTGTTCTTAGTATAGAAGGGGTTCAAGCCGGTTTGACTACGGACTAATTCCGATTCATTCAAAATTTTCTTTACACCTTCGGTGACTTCTTCATCGGTCACCTGAATGTTGCAATGGCGTTGAGGGTCTTCAACATCACTGGTGTACTCACACATTAAACCGGGGCACCGGCTTAACGGCAAGATGCTCCAAGATATCCAACTGCGCATGAAATCAACGCTTGTTAAACCGTTGGCCATAAAAGCTCAGAGTTTGGCGAGTTGAGGAGCATATTTGGCCCTTTCTGTGAAACTTAAGCATTGCGGCATTGGATGGGTGTTGGAAAGCCGGTGATCAGGAAAACCTGGGAGGGGATTCTCATCTTCAGGAGAAGTATCTCTGTAGTAAAACCAAGTCTGGTTCCATTCCTTAGGGTGGCTGTGCAGTTTGGCATGAGGAAATTCAACTTCCTTCCGCTTCTGAATTGAGACACCACCAAGTTCAGTGTTGGGGCCATTTACAAATTCTGTGCGCCGGTTCAGATGAAAGAAGTCCCTGAACAGCTCCGCAGTTGGTTCTTCCTGTAAGTACACTTCACAGAAGACCTGGAAGTTGCATAGGTTGGATATTGAGTTGGGCCCGATGTCTTGAGGATGAAGTTGGAAACTGGCAAGCACATCTTGGTAAAATTTTGACCCTGGCGGTTTGAAGCCACGGCCTATGTGGTCGACAAAGACCACCACCTCACCCTGCCTCGGGGTCGGAGGATTTTCTGCTCCTGGAACTCGCCATTTAATTTCAGTTTTCTTCGGTAGAGTACCGATGCTAACCATATCGTTCAATTGCTCCTCGGTGACCCGGTAACGAGCCCAGTTGCAAGCGGTAAATTGCTTGGCCATTGTGGAACAAAAAGGCTGCAGAAGAAAGGCCGGTTTACAAATCACTCAGGATGACATACAAGATGTAATGAAATCAACATATACTAGTACATAAAATTGCGTAAACCGGAGACTGATATAATAGTAAAGGACAAGGTCATATCAAGGATATAAGCATATTGCTAAACTGGAGTTGGAAATTCTATACCAGAATTTACTAAATAAAGGCTATAAAGGGAAGTACATTAGCGGTTCAACAAGGGGACTAATGGTGTATACCGAATTATCATTCTTGCAAAGTTAAACCGCCTATATTGGTGTGAGGAGTACAGATCTAAAAATACCTAAGTAAGGGGAAATAGATTTCACAGAGTTATATGAAAATTTCAGATCTAAGGTATGACTGAAACTGGAATATATTCAGGTTCAAGCTTTAGGTATTTAAACAATTCAGCAGATTCAGATAAGTTGTTCTTGATATAAAGGGGGAGTCTAATGAGGAGAATATGATTATGGCTACGGCCGCGCAAGAATAACAGGTCCAACCTAGCCTTGGATGCTACAGAGAAGAAAAGATAAGAATAGCACTGAGGTTTTCGATGAACTCTGACGAACAGTGAAACCCTAAAAGACAAGATCTAGGGTGGAAGTAAAGAAGGGTTACCAGTGTCACAGGAGTGGCGGAGAGATGACGCGGTTTTCTGGTTCAATCAGGGTGATGCAGCGGCCGATGATGAGGCAGAGGTGAAGCTTGACAACGGTGGTGGCGCTCAGGAGCGGAGACCTCGCGAGGAAGAAGAAGGGACAAAGGGGAAGTGGAAAGAAAAGAAAAGGGTCCCCTGCCCCTATTTATAAGGCGAAGCGATACAACGACAAGTGTAGGAATCGAGGAGCTCAAAAAATGGATAAGTAATAATGGTGTCGCCTCGATGACTGGATATGCATTAATGAAGGTAATCTTCAGCTTCGACGAATAGATGACTTCAGGGTGGTTTGTTAAAGGACCTGGAGCATGACGTCACGGCGGTTTATAAGATCAAGGGGAAAATGCAAAGGAGGAATTTTTCTAAGTAATGAAGATTGACATGAACTAGTTCAAATCAATCTGGGGCCTAATGTTGGGAATATTACTACTAGGCGTAAACCGGCCAGGAATAGACGGATTAGCTTTATGAAGATTAGAAGCCCATGAAGACATAAAGATGATGGCGCTTTACAAAGGCCCAAGGCCCAGAAGCGATTTAAGGCCTGTAGATGTAAACCGACTTAATCATGTAACTTGCTTTGTAAGATAGGAAGTGTGGAGACCGAACCGGACACGTTTTATGATCCGGCTTCGGGACTCTGTAAACCGGCGGGCGTCAACCTGTGTATATAAAGGGATGACCCGGCAGCGGTTAAGGGAGACAACAACTCGAGAGCCAGACAAAGCAGATTCGCTCCCTGGCCTTTGAAACCCTAGCAATACCAATCACAACTAGACGTAGGCTTTTACCTTCCTTGAAGGGGCCAAACTAGTATAAAACTCCCTGTGTCCCCTTGTCAGGTTTAACCCCTTTAAGCTAACCCGCTGCGATGGCTCCATGACTAAGTCCTTTCACAAGGACATCTGCCGTGACAAACCCACGACACCATGTGTTGGGGATATTACTACTAGAGGTAAACCGGCCTTATGTAGCCGGGTTAACTCCTTGAAGATTAGAAGCCCATGAAGATGCAAGGATGATGGCGCTTCACGAAGGCCCAAGGCCCAAAGGCGGGTTAAAGCATGTAAATGTAAACCGACCTAGTCATGTAACCTGTATTATAAGATAGGAAGGATAGAGACCGAACCAGATACGTTTATGATCCGGCTTCGGGACTCTGTAGCCCGGCGGGCGTCAACCTATGTATATAAAGGGACGACCCGGCCGCGGTTTAGGGACAGACAACAACTCGAGAGCCAGACAAAGCGGATTCGCTCCCTGGCCTTCAAAACCCTATCAATACCAATCACAACTAGACGTAGGCTTTTACCTTCCTTGAAGGGGCCGAACTAGTATAAAATCCCTGTGTCCCCTTTTCCGGTTTAACCCCTTTGAGCTAACCCGTAGTGATGGCTCCATGACTAAGTCCTTTCACAAGGACATTTGTCATGACAAACCCACGATAGTTGGCGCCCACCGTGGGGCTATCGCATGACTAAGTCCTTTCACAAGGACTTAAGGGATACGCTGTGGGCCGGATGACGAAGAGTCGTCGCGGCAAGCTCTACATCGACAATGCAGGATGGGGTCCCAAGGCCGATTCAATCAAGTACGGGTACCGGGTCCCCTTCGGTGGGATTCACGCCTTCATCGGCAAGATCGGCGAACCGGCCCCTGAGCCGGACATCTGCACCGACATCATCGAAACGGCTCGGCGTGCAAGTTCTTCGCCGGTTCAGCCCGAGGCAAGGCATGTTTTCGTAGGTGTCATCCATGGATCGAGATACGAGGACGGGCCGGTGTCCGATGGAGAGACCGTGGTCTGTTATGATGACGAGTCTTCTGGAGAGACCGAATCGCTTTATCAGTTGCAGGACGGCCGGATTGATGGAGGATCCGAGGGCAATAGTATTCCGGATTCCCCTGATCTGCCAAACCGGGCCGCCATCTTCATGGCCGGCGCACAATCAGCGCCTCAGCGCCGCAGCAGTACTCTCTGGTTCACCAACGGCTACACCGGCAGGGGCAGGAAGCTATGCGCCGCCTCCAGCCCAAGTCCTGTCTGATTTGTTCGACGCTTTGGCGATGTTGATGGCCACAGAGGTGGATGCAACAGCCAAGGATCAGCACAATGCGGAGATTGCAAAGGTGAAAGATCAGATAGCTCAGGCTAAAGCGGACCTGGCGATAGAGAACGCTAGGATGGCTACAGAGCGGGCTGAATTGGAAGCACAGGCCTACCGGATTTGGCTGGATCAGAATGCTTCAGAGGAAGACATGAGAAGAAGGTACCGATCGCGTCTCCCATCGGTTTATGAGCCGCAGAATCTCTTCAACACACCAGGAGCAGGAGCTGGTAACCAACCCATACTAAACCGGGCGAAGGCACCGGGAACAGGAGCGCTGGTTCAACCGCGCACGATGGACCCGCCTTGCCAGAACAACGTTGTGCCATAGTATGTACCAACACCTCTCGGGCATTATTCCAACATGTTGGACAATATTATGGCCGCCGCTTCACGCCTGGCAGCCCTCCCAACCGATGGCGAGTCACCAGTTGCGGTAGAATCATGTCGGGCCAGGGATCTCCTTCAAACAGCGCTAAATCAATAGCAGGCATATTCACACATTCAGGAGAGGATTCATTCCACTCCCCGTCCAAGCCGGAGCTATAGCAGACACGTGGAGGACGAACCGGCTGTGTCCAGTAGTGCATGTCGCTGAAATTCACCGCGAGGAAACAACCCGGCAGGGGGAGGCGCTAATGCGCAGGATGTTGTGGACCACGGCCGCGCACGTCGAGAGGCCGAGTTGGCAGCTCGACACGGAGCACGACAACATACTCCGGTTCACCCTACGGCTTCAGTAGAGCCAGGTGTGGTGTTCAGTTCCTTAGGGGTGCCGTGTCTCACCCCCGCTTTGCGTAACGTGAGACTGCCCAAGGACTTCAAGGGACCTCGTAAGGTACCAAATTACACCGCCGATTTGCAACCAGAGGCGTGGGTGGAGAGCTATCAGATGGCAATGGAGATGTTAGATGTGGATGAGGTAGTGTGTGCTAAATATTTCACCATGATGTTGGAAGGAACAGCTCGTACTTGGTTGAAGAGCTTGTCAACTAACTCTGTTAGATCATGGGCCAAATTGAAGCACCGGTTTATCCAGAATTTCAAGGATACTTGTAAGCAGCCAATGTCAATCGTGGATCTGGCCGCTTGTGTCCAAGAGGAAGGGGAGTCCACGACCCATTGGGTTAAACGGGTCTCAGCGATTTTGCACTCATCAGATCGTATCAATGCAGACACCGCAGTGTTAACATTAGAGGGCAATTGCCGTTTCAAGCCGCTCAAACAGAAATTAGGAAGGCTCAAACGTCACTGCAACGATATGTCAACGCTCATGGCTGCTTTGGTTAAATACGCCGATTCAGATAATACCAAGGACCAGGATTCAGAGGAGGACAAACCGGAGAAAGGGAAAAAGAACGGCAATGCCAAGGGTCAGCAGCCTAATCCGGCGGGCCATGGGAACAGCGGTAAGCGCAAGGCCGATAGCAGCTTGGACTTTGTTGCTAACACCAATGCTCAGGAGAATGGCCAGCGCCGTAAGGGCAAGCAGCCCCAGAGGGGAGGAGGTTCAGGCCCCAATTTGGAGCGCTTGTTAAATCAGCCATGTCCAAAGCATGGATCAAAGGAGAAGCCAACATCGCATCTTTGTAAGGACTGTTATATCATGCGGGATTTCAAGAATTCCAATATGTTCCAGTATGATAATGGCCTGCCCGGCGGTTCAGGAGGTGGTTTCCATGGGCCGGGTTACGGAGGTGGTGGTTCCGGTTCAGGGTTTCAAGGCAACCAAACCGGACACATCAATCAAGGGCACCAAAGCAACCAGGGAGGCTACAACCATCAGGGGAATCAGCAGCAACAGCAGCAGTCGGGTTACCAGAGCAATCCCAAGCAGCTAAATAGTGGGCAATATCATGTTTTCACCACTAGTTTGTGTAAGCGTGATCAAAAACTTCACAAAAGGGCAGTAAACTCTGTTGAACCGGCAGTGCCTTAGTACTTACGCTGGTCTGAGCAACCCATTTTGTGGAGTAGGGAGGATCACCCACCTCGGGTTGATAATACGGGTCACTTGGCCCTGGTGGTAGCCCCGCAATTCAGGGGATACAAGTTTCCTAAAGTGCTCATGGATGGCGGAAGCAGTATCAACATTCTGTATTATGACACATTCCGTCGTATTGGGTTGACAGATAAGAATCTTAAACCGTCAAATACCGTTTTTGATGGCGTGGTGCCTGGTAAGTCTGCATATCCTGTTGGCAAGATAGCCTTAGAGGTGGCTTTTGGAGATGATTATGATTCGAGGTCAGAAACATTGATGTTTGAGGTGGTAAAAATCAAAAGTCCGTACCACGCCTTGTTTGGGCAGTCGGCTTATGCTAAATTCATGGCAAGGCCATGTTATGTTTATTTACAACTTAAAATGCCAGGTCATAAGGGGACTATCATAGTACATGGAAGCAGAAAGATCGCTTTGGAATGTGAGCAGGTGATGCGGCTTATGCTGAGTCGGTTTGTGCCACAGAGGAGCTGAAATTCTATAAGGAGCAAGTTGATCCGGCAGACATGACTTCTTTGAGAAACCCAACTACGGAACATGATCTGGCATTGAAGTTTAAACCGGCCACAGATACTAAGATGGTTGACTTTGTTCCTGGCGATTCATCCAAACAGTTCAGCATCAACGCTAACCTGGATCCCAAATAGGAAAGCGCACTCATCGAGTTCATCCGTGAGAATCGGGACATCTTTGCATGGAAACCTTCTGACATGCCAGGTGTACCGAGGGAACTTGCTGAGCACACACTTAACATTGATCCTAAGTTTAAACCGGTCCGGCAGTTTCTCCGTCGCTTCAATGAAGAAAGGCGTAAGGCTATTGGTGAAGAGGTAGCCCGTCTGTTGGCCGCAGGGTTTATTGTAGAGGTCTTTCATCCAGAGTGGTTGGCTAATCCGATGCTGGTTTTAAGAAAAACGACACTTGGCGTATGTGTGTGGATTACACGGATTTAAACAAAGCTTGCCCTGTAGACCCCTTTGCTCTCCCTCGAATTGATCAGATAATCGATGCAATGGCAGGTTGTGACCGTTTCTGGATGCGTATTCTGGTTATCATCAGATCAAGATGGCAGTTAAGGACCAGGAGAAGACAACTTTCATAACTCCCTTTGGAGCCTTCTGCTATGTTTCCATGCCTTTTGGACTCAAGAGTGCCCAGGCAACTTACCAGCGATGTGTTCAGAATTGCCTTCATAAGCAAATTGGGCGCAATGTTCATGCATATGTGGATGATATTGTGGTAAAGTTCAGAAAGGAGGAGACATTGATAGATGATTTGAGAGAAACCTTTGACAATCTTCGGGTTTACAAGATGATGCTCAATCCGGAGAAGTGTGTCTTTGGTGTCCCGGCAGGCAAGCTCTTGAGTTTTCTGGTGTCAAACAGAGGCATTGAGGCTAATCCAGAAAAAATTGCAGCAATTACATCCTTGGCTAAACCGGCGTGTATCAACGATGTTCAACGTCTGGCCGGCCGGATTACAGCCTTGAGCCGGTTTATCAGTCGCCTTGGAGAGAAGGCCATCCCCTTATATCAGATGCTCCAGAAAACAGATAACTTTGTCTGGAGCGAGGCAGCTGATAAAGCGTTCGAGGATCTGAAGAGGCAGCTAGCTGAACCGCCCGTGCTTGCAGCTCCGATCGATAAAGAGCTGTTATTACTATATGTTGCTGCTAATGCCCGGGCTGTTAGCGTAGCCATTGTGGTAGAGCGCAAGGAGCTTGGCAAGGAATATCCGGTTCAACGGCCGGTTTATTATATCAGCGAGGTGCTCATTGAGTCAAAGCAGAGGTATCCGCATTGGCAGAAGCTGGTGTATGGAGTATTTGTGGCAAGCCGGAAGCTTAAACATTATTTTCAGGGCCATCCCATCACAGTGGTTAGTTCAGCTCCTCTGGGCGATATCATTCAAAACAGAGAAGCAACTGGCCGGATTGCCAAGTGGGCTATTGAGCTTGGACCTCATGGGCTCAAATATATACCCCGCACAGTGATCAAATCCCAGGCACTCGTGGACTTCATCAATGATTGGATGGAGTTACAGGCACCTGAAGAGAAACCAGATAATACATATTGGACTATTCATTTTGATGGGTCCAGACAGTTGGAGGGCTCGAGGGCTGGAGTCATACTAACTTCCCCACGAGGTGACAAGTTTTGTTATGTCCTCCATTTATTCTTCCCGTGTACTAACAATGCAGCTGAATATGAGGCTTTGCTCCACGGTCTTCGGATGGCTAAGGAGATGAATTTGAGCCGGGTTAAGGGCTTTGGCGATTCAGATCTAGTGGCTCAGTAGGTGTCTGGCACCTGGGACTCTAAGGACCCACTCATGGTTGCATATCGGCGAGAGGTGGACACAGTGGCTGGTCACTTTAAGGGTTATCAGGTGGACCATATAGACCGGCGGAAGAATGAAGCGGTGGATGCTTTAAGTCATCTTGGTTCCCAGTGTAAACCGGTCCCGCCCAATGTCTTTCTTGATGTGTTGCATAATCCGTCAGTCAAGGTGCCAACCGAAGAAGATTTGGCTATTCCTGATCCGGAGGCTCAGTTGGTGGCAGCTCTGCATGCCATACCGGATTGGATAATCCCATATCTGGCTTACATGAACCGGGGTGAGTTACCAGACAATGAAACGTTGGCCCGACAGATAATCCGGCGTTCCAAGTCCATGACCATACTCAACAGGGAGTTACATCGATGCAGCGTTTCAAGAGCAATTCAGCATTGTGTTTCTCCTCAAGAAGGTTGTGAGATTTTGCGAGAAATCCATGAAGGGGACTGCGGTCACCATGCGGGTTCAAAGTCTTTGGTTGCTAAAGCTTTTCGCCATAGTTTTTACTGGTTGACGGCGCATGCTGATGTGAAAGATTTAGTCAAGAGATGTGACGGGTGTTAAAAATTTGCCCGCCATGCGCACGTTCCAGCTCAAGAGTTACGGATGATTCCAACTACGTGGCCGTTTGCAACTTGGGGGCTTGATATGGTTGGACCCTTCAAGCAATCTAAGGACAAAAAGACCCACCTGTTAGTAGCAGTTGATAAATTCACCAAATGGGTGGAGGCAGAGCCAGTCAACAAGTGTGATGCAGCCACGGCGGTTCAATTCATCAAGAAGGTGATATTCCGGTTTGGTTTTCCACACAGCATTATAACAGATAATGGTACTAACTTGTCAAAGGGGGAGATGGAAGAATTTTGTCAACGTGAGCACATCCGGCTCGATCTAGCGTCGGTGGCTCACCCCCAATCTAATGGTCAAGCAGAGAGGGCAAATCAAGAAATTCTACGGGGTATCAAACCCAGGCTTATGGTTCCCTTAAAGCGGACACCGGGTTGTTGGGTTGAGGAGCTACCTTCTGTGTTATGGAGCATCAACACCACACCCAATAGGTCTACGGGTTATACACCTTTCTTCATGGTCTATGGAGCGGAGGCCATTCTTCCTAGTAACATCCGTCACGACTCGCCCCGTGTGACAGCTTATGTTGAAGCTGATAATGAGAAGGCATGTCAGGATTCTCTGGACCTGTTGGATGAAGAGCGTGATCTTGCAGCAGCACGATCGGTGATTTCTCAACAAGATATCTGACGTTATCACAGCCGCCGGGTTAAAACAGAACCTTTCAAGAAGGCGATTTGGTACTCTGGCTCATTTAGGATCACACTGATATGCACAAGTTATCCCCACCTTGGGAAAGACCCTTTGTGGTCAGCAAAAATCTGCACAACGGGTCTTACTACCTCATTGATGTTCGAGAGCATAAAGACTCACGTCAATCGGAGGAGGAGACCAAGCAGCCATGGAACATAGCTCTCCTTCGGCCTTACTATACTTGAAGCCATAGGCTCTTCATCTGTACATATTTATGACAATGTATATATCATATAATAAACCGGAGCCTCCGTTATAAGGGGGGTATCTATTCTTTTTACATCTTGTGTGTTTTATATGAGTTAACTGACAAAGTGGAGTTTTTATTAATCCGGTCTTAGCAGTTGCACGGATATAAAGAAAATCACTAGGGGGCTTGGTCATATTTGAACTACAGCTCTATTGATCGGTTTTGAAACCACGAAGGGATATCACTAGGGGGCTTGGTTGTTATCACACCATAGCTACACCTCTTGATAGGCATTTAGGCCATAAAAGAAAGATATGTGAAGCCAAAGAGAGTGTTGCACAAAGCACAGACTCAAACATGGGCACACACTGAGCACAGCTCACAAAGTTACTTGGGGGCTCTTTTTGCAAAGCAACAAAGACTTTGAAAGGACCCTTGTAATTGGCTATCAAGCCACGGCTTGGAAGCCTGGTGTATTCACCTAAAAACCCGGGTTAACCTGCCTTCATCAAGTAAGCCACTCCTGTCCAGGTAATCCTGGTATGACCCATCGAACGTTTGACATGTCAATCTTTTATAGACCCTGAACTTGTCAAAGTTAAAACGATGATTGGTTAATTGGAGGCCCATCTTAAAAGGCTTTGTTAAATGGTTTAACTCAGAGGCCTGGCAGCCCATGAAAAGCCTCAATTTGGAGCCTGGCAGCTCGTAAAAAGCCTTGCATATTTTCCTTTTTGAGTTTTATTTGTTGAAGTTCATAAGTATTTTTTGATAAACCGTCGTCCTTGACCCGGCTTGCTTTTCAACTACAAGTTGTCGGCACATCATCAATTATAAGCCGGTGTTTATTGACCCAGTCTAGTTTGACTAAATCACCAGTGTTATAAAGAAAACCCGGTAGTTATCCCGGTCCGGTTTAGTATATAGACCGGCATTACAAAGATGGGGTTATCAATGTTCCAGACTGGTATTAACACCTTTGCCGTATACACCGTTGGTCAGCCAATGAGGTATGTTATGTATATTGCTTTTTGTACAAACACTTCTATTATCTCATCTATGTCTTATACACTTCCTTGACATTATGACCCGTCTAGCAGTAAACCGCTAGCTACTTTTGAGTTGTTGTACCCAGGAACACAATTCATCATGGGTTGTGTATAAATATATCTCAAAAGGTGGCAACAGTCGTCATGAGGCATTACAAAACATGCTCGATGGCATGGCAAATAACGGAGTTTTGGCTATCTTATTACAAGAAGATTTCAAAACGGCTCCAATGGCATAATTGTTTTTCACAATGTCGGCACACAGTAGCCAGTAAACCGGCGACCGGTTTAGGACGCTTCGTCTGGACGGTTTGATGGTTGAGGGTCAGTTGGTGTGGGCACTTCTTCATCCCTCGCCAGACGCTGGAAATCAACCGTCGACCAATCGATTCCAGTTAAAGCTTGAAATACTGCTTCCTCATGGATAAGATTGGAGGGGTTGATATCAGGAGCATAAGTGTGCTTACGAATCGGAGGCACAAGTTCTTCAACTTCATGGATGTCGGCCGGTTGTCTTTTCCCTTCAGTGTCATAAACCGGTTGAAAATGGGACAAGTCTGTATCATCGGCCAGTTTGCTGGCAACTGGCCGCATCTGTTTGGTCAGCCGCCGGAGGTCATCGTTATCAAACTTTGAACCGTCTTCCTTCACACCTGGTTTCCGCTTCAAGGTCTGGAATCCAGGATTTGGCTCGAATAAGTGCGGTTAAAGCTCCGGACCTGGCAGCTGCCCTCTTCAATTTGGCAATACGGGCTGGTAACATGGCCAACTTCTCAAGTGTTTCTTTAATCAAAGTTGGGGCCGGTTTGTTGTAAGCTGCCGTGCAAATAGCCTGTTGAGACCCAGAGTACAGCTGTTCAACCAATGTATATGCCGCTTTGAGCTTCATGCGCATATCTGTGCCAAGATGAGCAATCCGGGTGCTTGTCATGGTTTAACATCAGCGTTCTGGTCAAACATAAGGTTCCACAAGTTATACCAAATACATAAAGGGCACACTTACCAAAGATTGCAGAAGTCATGGCGTTAATTTGCCGTTTCAAACCAGCCAGTTCCTCCACAACCGGTTTCAAGGCAGCCTTGGCATCTTCGACACTCTTTATTAAACCGGATTTCTCGATCTCCCATTCAGCACGGTCTTTGTTGAAAGATTCTTTGAGTTTTTCCATGGCGGCTAGGGCTTTCGTCAGCTCCTCTTTGGTTTTGGTGGCTTCTTCTTGTTGGGACTTCACATTGTTTTGCAAATCAATGTTTCGGGTCTCTTTATTCCTCAGATCAGACTGCAAACATTGAAGATATATCAAAGGACAGGATACGTACATATTCTAAGTACAAACCGCATAACAGGTTATGCACTTCGTACTTGGGGGCTAATGCCTATTTGCTCTAAATTGCTACAGTTTATACAAGTCTCCAGCATAATGTACACATTATCCTTGACACTTGGGGGCTAATGTATGTTGATTCAAAAACGGATGCCTGGATTAAAACCCGGATTAACTTGCTAGAGTTAAACCGGCCTTTGGGGGATATGCGGCAGAAAGCTATCTATTTGCTACAGGGTAAATCTGGTTCTTATCAGTGGCTTAAAGTGCTACGAAGACCCGGGTTATGATTCACATTATAACCCCTCCCTTGGGGGCTATTTGGGCTAGCATTTTCAGACTATGAATCAATATACAAAGGAGGAAGAAAATACCTCATATCGCTCCTTCATCAAATTTACCAAACCGGCTTCATAATCCCGGTTTGCATGCAAGGGATTCAAGAAGCCAGAGTGAAGCTCCTCTGCGTTGAGATGAGCATAACTTGCCAAATCACTGCTCCATTTGCCTTTTTCTCTAGCAGCCTGCTCTTCTTTGGCACTATGTTGAGCCAAAACTACAGGATGGCCAGGAGAGCTATGGCATATTCCAGTAATAATAACGTTATCACCTTGGCCTTCAGGGTTTTTGGTTGGTGATATTGGAATTTCAGCATCTTTCACCGGACTAGCCCGGTTTGGTTCTGCCGGTTCAGCATCGGGCGCGGCAGGCTCAGCGTCTGTTGGCTCATCAGTATTTTGGCCTTCAAGGGGCGGGTCATCAGAAGTAGCTTCAGGATGAGGGCCTTCCGGTTCACAAGTTTGTTCCGGTTCACCTCTTGGTTCTTCTTCTTCGGCGACTGGGTCTTCGGGCAGATTGGTGACCCGAGCTTTCTTGCTGGGTCTGGCTTTGGCCCTGCAAACAGAATAAAAGAGGATTAACATTCTATTCAAAGGATTTATGACGCATTGAAAGGAAAGGTTTTTACAACTTACCCAACCACAGTTTTCAAAGGGGGGAGTTGAGTTGTTGTCGATTGACCAGAAGATGAAGGAGGTGTCACCTGATAATTTGAATCGGACGGATTAAGAGGCTGTCCGAAATAACCTTCCTTGGGGTAAGAATGGTCAGAAGTAGGAGAGACCTCAGACCGGCGCTTCCGAACCGGGGTATCAGGTAAACCGGCTGAAGTGACCTGCTGGCCACTGTGTCGGGTTGTCCGGCGAGCTTCATGTTGCTGAGTCTTCAAAATAAATGTTGGATCCAAGTGAGCAAGATGATGAGAAAAGCTTACTTTCCGTACTGCTTGGCGAGTTTTTTGTGTTGGCATAGAGTCTGAGCCGGAGGAAAGGGTAATTACCTCTACATCATCAGCTTGACTAGCTTCTGCGTCCTCCTGAGGAAGATCATTGTTAATGAGATGAATGAAAAGAGAGCCAAGTGAGTCAAGTTCTACCTCAACTTCTGGATCATCAGTGTCATCATCAAGCTCCATGTTGATTCGGTCAGCCGTTTTCTGTTTTGACGTCCGTTTTACGGCTTTGGTTTTGGGGCGGGATGGCTTGACCACTTTATCCCCAGTCGGCTTTGCCACTTTCTCTATGGTTTTCCATTTCCAGAAGGGGTCGTCACCCTACATACATAGAAGAAGGATTACAGGTTGCATAAGCTAAAAATATTAGAGATGAAAAGGAAGTATAATGCTTACAGCAGGCGGTTTGTTCTTCGCATAGAAGGGACTCAGACCGGTTTGACTACAGGGCAGTTTCGATTCATTCAGAATCTTCTTTACACCTTCAGTGACTTCTTCCTCAGATAGTTGAAGGTTGCAATGGCATTGAGGGTCGTCAACCTCACCGGTATACTCACACATTAAACCGGAACGCCGGCTTAGTGGCAAGATACTCCAGGATATCCAACAGCGCACAAAGTCCACGCCTGTTAAACCGTTCGCCATAAAGGCCCGGAGTTTGGCGAGTTGAGGGGCATATTTCGCCCTTTCTGAAGAGCTCAGGCGTTGTGGCATTGGATGGGTTTTGGATAGTCTGTGATCACGAAAGCCGGGGAGGGGATTTTCATCTTCAGGGGATGTATCTTTGCAATAAAACCAAGTTTGGTTCCATTCCTTTGGATGGCTGTGCAATTTGGCATGAGGACATTCAACCTCTTTCTTCTTTTGAATTGAGACACCCCCAAGTTCAGTGTTAGGGCCATTTACAAATTTTGTGCGCCGGTTTAAATGAAAGAAGTCCCGGAACAGCTCGGCGGTTGGTTCTTCTTGTAAATATACTTCACAAAAGACCTGGAAGTTGCATAAATTGGAGAACGAGTTGGGACCAATATCTTGAGGATGAAGTTGGAAGCTGGCAAGCACATCTCGGTAAAACTTTGACCCTGGCGGTTTGAAGCCACGGCCTATGTGGTCAACAAAGACAACCACCTCACCCTGCCTTGGGGTTGGAGGATTTTCTATTCCTGGAACTCGCCATTTGATTTCAGTTTTCTTAGCCAAAGTGCCAATGCTGACCATATCATTCAATTGTTCCTCTGTGACGCGGGAACGAGCCCAGTTGCAAGCGGTGAATTGCTTGGCCATCGTGGAACAAACGAGCTGGAAACAAAAGGCCGGTTTATAAATCACACAGGATAACATACAAGATGCAAGGGAGTAAAATATGCCCTGAGAGGGGACATGGCATAAACCGGAGATCAATGCAATAATGCATAAAAGGTAGTACCACGACAGGGGTACTCAGACACTGTTAAACCGGAATATAAATATAGAGGTAAAAGGCTCTTCCGGTTTATCAGAGGGCTAATGGTATAGATTGCTTATACAAAATTAAATCGCCTATGATGGTGTGAGGAGAAACAGATTTCACAGAGGTATGTCAAATTTTCGGATCTAAGATAAGACAGAAAAGTAAAAATAATTGGATCTAGAAAGGGTGAAGAACCGAAGCAACTTATGAAGGACTAGATCAGTTCTTTGCACATAAGGGTTTGTGGTGATAGCAGAAGATTAGCTACGGCAGGGAGTACGCCAGGTACGAAGTGTTCACCTAAAGGCCAAGGAAGAACAACACTAAAAGCTCTGATGAACCTCAAGAACAGCGAAGAGCAAGGAAACCCTAATGGATCTAGGGAAGAAGGGGGAAAGGACTTACTGCGACCGCGGAAGCAGCGGAAGGGCGTTGTGGAACTCTGGTGCGAACAGGTTGATGCAGCGGCCGACGGCGAAGCAGAGGCGAGGTTCGAAGATGACGGCAGCGCTCGAGTGCGGGGTCGTTGAGAGGAAGAAGAAGAGATGAATGGGTAGCGGAAAGAAAATAAAGGGGTCCTCTGCCCCTATTTATAAGGCAAAATGATAAAACGGCAAGTGCGAGAATCGAGGAGCCCAAAAATGGATAAATTAATAAAAGTGTCGCCTCGGTGACTGAATACACATTAAATGAAGGTAATCGTCGACATCAACGGATAAATGACGTCAGGGCGGTTTATCATAATCTGGGAGTATGATGTCACGGCGGTTTACAAGATCAAGGTGAAGATATGAGGGAAGAATTTTTCTAAGTGTAGAAGATTGACATGAACAAGTTCAAACCAATCTGGGGCCTAATGTTGGGATATTACTACTGGAGGTAAACCGGCCTTATGTAGCCGGGTTAACTCCTTGAAGATTAGAAGCCCATGAAGATGCAAGGATGATGGCGCTTCACGAAGGCCCAAGGCCCAAAGGCGGGTTAAAGCCTGTAAATGTAAACCGACCTAGTCATGTAACTTGTATTATAAGATAGGAAGGATAGAGACCAAACCAGATACATTTATGATCCGGCTTCGGGACTCTGTAGCCCGGCGGGCGTCAACCTATGTATATAAAGGGACGACCCAGCCGCGGTTTAGGGACATACAACAACTCGAGAGCCAGACAAAGCGGATTCGCTCCCTGGCCTTCGAAACCCTAGCAATACCAATCACAACTAGACGTAGGCTTTTACCTTCCTTGAAGGGGCCGAACTAGTATAAAATCCCCGTGTCCCCTTGTCCGGTTTAACCCCTTTGAGCTAACCCATAGCAATGGCTCCACGACTAAGTCCTTTCACAAGGACATCTGCCCTAACAAACCCACGACACCATGCTTTATGCAAACTAAATCAAAATAATTGCAAACAAAACTCCCCCTGGGACTCTTGTTAGTTCGAGGCACTCGTTGTTTCGAGCAAGCCATGGATTGATGCTTGTTGGTGGAAGGGGGGTATAAACTTTACCATTCTGTTTGGGAACCGCCTATAATGTGTGTAGCATGGAAGATACCGCCATCTCTTGGTTGTTATGTTGACAATGAAAGTATACCGCTCAAAATATTATTCATCTCTATTTCAAAACCGAGCTCTGGCACCTCTACAAATCCTTGCTTCCCTCTACGAAGGGCCTATCTATTCACTTTTATGTTGAGTCATCATCCTCTTATTAAAAAGCACCAGTTGGAGAGCACCGCTGTCATTTGCATTCATTACTGTTAGTTTACATTGAGTATGACTTGACTGGATCCCTTTTACCATGAATTACAATGTCTAGTCAATCCTTGGTCTTTAAAGGTGCTCTGCATTTTATGTTTTGTGGTCTCACAAAGGGCTAGCGAGATACCATCTTGTTATATCATATTATGATTGTTTAGAGAAAGTGTTGTCATCCGAGATTTATTATTATTGCTCGCTAGTTGATTATGCTATTGATATGAGTAAACTTGAGACCTAAGCGTTATTGCGAATGTGGTTAGTTATAATCTTTGCTGAAAACTTGAATGCTGGCTTTACATATTTACAACAACAAGAGCAAACAGAGTTTGTAAAAGTTTTTCTTTATCTCTTTTAGTTTATCAACTGAATTGCTTGAGGACAAGCAAATGTTCAAGCTTGGGGGAGTTGATACGTCTCCGTCATATCTACTTTTCCAAACACTTTTGCCCTTGTTTTGGACTCTAACTTGCATGATTTGAATGGAACTAACCCGGACTGACGCTGTTTTCAGCAGAATTACCATGGTGTTATTTATGTGCAGAAACAAATATTCTCGGAATGACCTGAAACTTCACGGAGAAACTTTTTGAAAAATATAAAAAATACCTGCAAAAGATGAAGGCCAGGGGGGCCCACCACCTGTCCACGAGGGTGGGGGGCGTGCGCCCCTGCCTCGTGGGCCCCCTGAAGCTCCTCCGACTCCAACTCCAACTCTATATATTGTGTTTCGGGGAGAAAAAAATCAGAGAGAAGAATTCATCACGTTTTACGATACGGAGCCGCCGCCAAGCCCTAAAACCTCTCGGGAGGGCTGATCTGGAGTCCGTTCGGGGCTCCGGGGAGGGGAATCCGTCGCCATCGTCATCATCAACCATCCTCCATCACCAATTTCATGATGCTCACCGCCGTGCGTGAGTAATTCCATCGTAGGCTTGCTGGACGGTGAGGGGTTGGATGGGATCTATCATGTAATCGAGTTAGTTTTGTTAGGGTTTGATCCCTAGTATACACTATGTTTTGAGATTGATGTTGCTATGACTTTGCTATGATTAATGCTTGTCACTAGGGCCCGAGTGCCATGATTTCAGATCTGAACCTATTATGTTTTCATCAATATATGAGAGTTCTTGATCCTATCTGCAAGTCTATAGTCACCTAGTATGTGTTATGATCCGTTAACCCCGAAGTGACAATAATCGGGATACTTACCGGTGATGACCGTAGTTTGAGGAATTCATGTATTCACTATGTGTTAATGCTTTGTTCCGGTACTCTATTAAAAGGAGGCCTTAATATCCCTTAGTTTCCGTAAGGACCCCGCTGCCACGGGAGGGTAGGACAAAAGATGGCATACAAGTTCTTTTCCATAAGCACGTATGACTATATTCGGAATACATGCCTACATTACATTGATGAACTGAAGCTAGTTCTGTGTCACCCTAGGTTATGACTATTACATGATGAACCGCATCCGGCATAATTCTCCATCACCGATCCATTGCCTACGAGCTTTCCATATATTGTTCTTCGCTTATTTACTTTTCCGTTGCTATTGCTATCATCACTACAAAATACCAAAAACACTACTTTTACTACTGTTACCTTTTGCTACCGTTACCACTACTATCATATTACTTTGCTACTAAATACTTTGCTGCAGATATTAAGTTTCCAGGTGTGGTTGAATTGACAACTCAGCTGCTAATACTTGAGAATATTCTTTGGCTCCCCTTGTGTCGAATCAATAAATTTGGGTTGAATACTCTACCCTCGAAAACTGTTGCGATCCCCTATACTTGTGGGTTATCAGACCGCATCGTTACCGATGATCGAAGGAGCCATCAAGCCTTACGGTGATGGCACAGTGGAACTCTCAATGAAAGCACCAATGTCGGTGTCAAAACCGGCGTGTCTCGGGTAGGGGGTCCCGAACTGTGCGTCTAAGGCGGATGGTAACAGGAGACAAGGGACACGATGTTTACCCAGGTTCGGGCCCCCTTGAAGGAGGTAATACCCTACGTCCTTCTTGATTGTTCTTGATGATATGAGTATTACAAGAGTTGATCTACCACGAGATCGTAGAGGCTAAACCCTAGAAGCTAGCCTATGGTATGATTTCTGTTGTCCTACGGACTAAACCCTCCGGTTTACATAGACACCGAAGGGGGCTAGGGTTACACAGAGTCGGTTACAAGGGAGGAGATATACATATCCGTATTGCCTAGCTTGCCTTCCACACTAAGGATGTATCTAGACACGTTTTAGAGATACATCTGTATCTAGACTAATATAAAATAAGTAATTTTGGGATGGAGGTAATAGTATATGACATCATGATTCATTTTTATTAACGAAAACAATGAGCTTGAATCTTTCTAGTAATGAACAAATCTACCTAACATGTATCTCTGAACGTGTTACAATTTGTATTTCCTTTTTTTCGTGAGGGGGGGCGGAAACTTTATTATACTAGGGATCGTGTAGATACAATGCACATTAACATTAGGCAATTAATATTAATTGGCATTGGCAAGAGAATAATTGCACGTTTATATTAGGTAGGATATAAGTAATTTGTTAGTGTTGATATTAGGCATGCTATCAATTAGGGATGGGTGCTAAACACATATAGCGCTAAACATCGAAGCGGCATAGTCCGTTGGATAGATGCTGTTGAATGGCTGAGATTTGTTGGATCTCTGCAACTCGTTTTTTCAATATTATTATTATTTATTTATTTATATTAGCATGAGATGTGTGTGTGTGTGTGTGTGTGTGTGTGTGTGTGTGTGTGTGTGTGTGGATATAGACCAGTACGGAAGATCGGCTCAGAGTCATTACTAGTTTTTGTACATATACTTGGGCAATCAGTCCTGGTACAGCACCATCCAGAGCTAGATCACCATGGATTTTATACCATGCAAAGCTGGCAAAACTCAGCTAGTGTTCCTGTCTCTCTTAATTTAGATGTCAAAATAGGATAGTCCAGCACCACATTAAATGAATTGATTTCTGTCAGAGTAGAAGATATTACCACCGCCAGCTTGCAGTAGCGTACACACACAAAAATACGTCAGGCCCTGCGGTTAAATAGCCAGCCACCCCGGCCCCTCCGTTCCCATTGCACAAACTTTTAGACTTTTGAATCTAGAAAATCAAGAGAAAGAGCGAGAGGTTTCAATGGCAGGCCCGTTTTCCTCAGATCGTGAGGGAGTGGGAAAGGATGCCCAGAAGAAGGTGGAAGATGGCCGGGAGATGGTGGAGCATGGTGGTGTGAGGGAGCCACCAGGATGGCTCCCAGATGGCTGGATCTGGGAGGTCCGCCTTGGTGACGACGGTGAATACTACGAGGTATGTAGTACAACGTCGTACGTATTCCACACCCGCCGCACTCGCCGAACGCGGCTTACCTGCTCCGCTGCTGCTCCCGTCGGTGCTTCTCTCGCTCCTCCTAGTTCCGGATCGCTCCATCCTCTTGTTTTTCTTATACGTGCCGTCCGTTTCCCTTATCCGTCGCTCCTCCTAGTTCCGGATCGCTCTCCGCTTAGTCGCTCCCCGTCGCCGGAGTTGGTGGCTGCTGGGCGACACCGCCGCGCGTGGGTCTGCCGTTGCATAGGAGATGGGCGAATTTGTGCCCGTGCAGCCTATCCCCCAGGACCCCGACACCCACACCACGACCAGCGCGGTGCCGTCGTCGCCTAAGACCGGTTCCTTAAGCTCGGCCTTCTGGCGGCTCCGCCATGCGCCCACGGACGAGAATAAGCCATTTTCAGAGACGACCTAACGGTAACGGATCCACCAGGAAATTCCATTACTTTGATGATCAAGAAGATGCGGACAGGAGGCTCGATGTTTTGACAACTGTATAACTTAATTAATCTGATCTCGCGTTAGTACAAGGGACTTTAAATCATTACGAATAGTAGGTTCTTACTCTTTGCGGATAGAAATCTCCTAGACACAGACGTGCGATTGGGGTTGCACCTAAACGCCTTAGTGGAACGTAACATGTTCACAGTCCATGCTTCTTGTTGTGCTGTAGGCAAATCCATCTATGTTCTTCTAGAGTTCGGATAATACTATACAGGGATACATGCTTTGATAGATTTATAAACACATGTTCGTTCTCTACACATCTTTGTAATGATTTTTTTTAGTTTCTGTTTTGTTATTGGAGATATGTCATTTTTCCTCGATACTTTTGTTTTTGTCCAGTACTACATATGTCCAGTGTCAGGGGCCGAATTCAGGATGAAGGCAGATGTCCTGAACTACCTTTTCTCCGAAATGGATGAGAAATACATCGAATCTATGGATGCTGCTGCTGCTCCTGGCATGCTCCATGTATGTTTTTCTTAGCACGCCGATGTCATTATATATTTATTTTCTAATATATCCATTACCGATGTGTCAACGTATCATGATGTGCAGAAGGAACATGACTGGCTTCCAGAGGGGTGGCGGCTTGAGATCAGAGCAGGGGGGAAAAACAAAGACAAGATGTACAAGGTAGTTTTTCTCTTTACTCCTGTTTATAAATAAGGACAAGTCAGTTTGCGTCGTGCCAGTAAGTACTTCCTCTGTAAATAAATATAAGAGGGAGTAGTAAGTACTAGTCCATTATTATATGGTATGTGTCCTGTTTCCAAGATGTTTTGGATGTGTAGTTCAAGAGTCATCATGTTCTAATTCAATCAGGGAATAATGTTAGTGCTAGCCTTGGACTACACATAAGATGAAGCTTGGTGTGTAGCGGGACAATAACCATTTTAGTTGTGTTTCTACTTGGGACTAACGATGTGTATAGTCTTGATTGTATAGCATACCAAACGTAGCAGAGTGGGCTGGTAGTCCGAATCATGTGCCTGAGCGGAATCCACCAGTCGTGAATCTGCAATGCATGAGTCGAGATCAAGGAGATCAAAAGAGACACGTAAGATACTAGAGTGATCATAAACTTTGAGTAGAGAGAGGTTGATGGAGTTAATCCGAACTTCCTAGAATTCTAAGTTAGCTTTAAGTCATAGTGACTAGTAGTGTGTTGTTGTGTTGTGTTTTGTTTCCAAGATGTGTTGGAGTCATTGTCCTAGACAACAGGGGAGCCAGGATTTAATCACAAAATGGGGCAAAATCACCAATCCGGAAGATAGCTACCTTTTAAAAGATACTAATGCTTAATGTACTAGACTAATACTCAAAAACTCTTGATCAATCAAATATAATATGGAGAGTATTTTAAAGAATTGAGCCGAGAAGCTAGGGTCTCTCAAACACCCGTCAGTAGTACCGCGGCCACCGATGTGATCACTAGGTGGTGCACATTGTGCTCAAGCAATGGCTGCACCCTATGTATAGGCAATACCCTGGCAACAAGAGGGGCAGGGAACAGAGATCGATCCGAGTATGTGAAGTCCATCTGTTCATGGCTAGAGCACTACAGCCGTACATATCATCCGGATGTAACCTGTACCTTATATGGCGTAGATCTGCATGATAAAATGTATACATGCAGCGCTTGGTGACATTGACAAGCAATACAGAAAAAAGAGGGTTGTGGTATTTGATTCGTACACAAAGTGCCACTACGAACAGCTAGCAAATCTATTCGGTAGTTTCCTAGCTCAAGCGTGGCTTATCTGTAATTGTCTTTCCTCGACGTGATGAAGATGGTTCACCAACCGTTCACACGACTTACCTCATGTGACATAACAGTAAATGTAAATGATTACCTAGTCACATGAGAAATATTATACATACTATGTTCATCCTCTTACTACTAATAAAGTTTGTAAGCAATTATTGGTCATATACTCATATATTTCCTTTGAGTATAAGAAATGGAGTTGAGAAAATATCAGCAAGGAATCAAGTTTTATTCTTGAGTTATTAATTCATTATGGATTAATTATCGACTGTAATATATATCCCATATTACTTCCCACACATTCGGACAACTGTTATTTATCACGAGTACAGGTAGCTTTCATGTGCCTGGGACAAATACTCTACTAAGTTAATATGGCAAGCATATAATTTAGTCACATCTGGAAATAGTTTTATCTGATTATAACATTTTGCGCTATTATTATTTTGCAGTTTTACATTTACCCGCCACTGGGAATTCGATTATTCTCAAAAGAAGATGTGATACTCTATCTCAACGAAATGAAGGTCTCTAAATGTGATACTGATGGACAATGCGACACAAGCTCTAGAGATAATGTGTATTTCTTGCTATCACTACATAAATAATTTTGCATGTCTACAATGACTTGACTTTCCAAACCTAACAAGTTGCATTATTTTGTAGGTTCTAGCAGAACTGATTCTTAACCCATCTGGGTTGCCACCTGGATGGGTATTAGAATTTGTATACAGGAAAGCCGGAAGCAATGGAGAAATGAGGAAAGATCCGGTATATAAAAATAAATTCTGATCATGGTCTTTTCAAGAAAAATTTACCTTACATTGTTCAAATATTTTCGAATTGCTTATCATGATTAATTATGCAGTACTATACGGATCCTGTTAGCCATTATACATTCAGGACGTTGAAGTCTGCAGTTCGCTATGTTGAAACCAACGAACTTACAGAACGTGCATTTATTCAGAAAACAAGTGTCCATGAAGTGTACAACTTTGACAAGTCTACAGATCTGGTAACCGAGCTGCCAACATTTTCTATTATTATAATAATTGGCCTTGCAGTGTTATCTCTTTCGAAAGTAATATTTTCTTCTAGGACTTGTCTTATAGGAACATGCGTCGTGACCTATTTGCTATTATACTTTTTAAGATGTTGAGTAATACACACTTCAGTCACGCATCATTTATGTACAAATAACGTGGCCTCACAAACGTTGTGAATGCTAAGTCTTTTTTACATTGTTTCCATGCAATTTCTTGTGCCATCCTTGAGACCAGAATGCAAGTTAGGAAATATATATATATGGATTGCAAGATATTTATAGGGTTCTGATCATTTGGTTTGCTTCTAGAAAGTGGGGCCATAGGGATGATGCTACAATTCTTATAGATTCCATTCTTCGGCTTCTCATTATGTAGGAATTTAAGTAATCACTTTAATATCATCTTTGGTTTATTCATGTAGAACTCATCTATATTTTCATATATTCCATGTGACCCACGTCCAAATGACTATCCTCATTTTTTTTGTGGTCATCTGGTTCTACCAAAAAAGGCTCGCATCCCGCTTTATAGATAAAGCACTGATCAACATACAACCGAACACATATAACTGCACCCACACCACACACACTCAAAGCAAGATACAAGGAGTTTATGAACACCTAGACTACCCCATCCACTCCAAGCAAACTACAAGTAGGAAGAAAGGGCACCGCGTGAAGTATGTGAAGTCCTCAACCGATGAGTCGATCACCACAACGAGACGAAGTCGTCCATGATGAACTGAGTACTCCAAGGGGGGCAGCATTTAGGAAGGGAACTACGCCAGAGTACCGCCACTGCCTGATCCAAGGACCAATGTTCCCACCGGTGCAACATGAAGGGTGAAGAGGAACTGTGACGACTACGATAAGTGACGCCGTAGTCGTAGTGGCCCCAGCAAGCCTTCATTGCCTCCGTGATGTGGTACAATAAGCCAGCTGCAACGAAGCCACCTGCATAACCACCATGTCCAGACCCCCCCCCCCCCGGGTGCACATGCAACGCCTCCGACTAGCTGTGCTATCCACAACAATACACAGATGTTCTATTCCATTGCACTCTCTGAGCATATCTATTCCATTGCACCCTTGAGTATACTTTCTTTTTTTTCCAAGAAAACTTTACACTGGTGGAAAAACAGGCTTCCGTCCAGCCCCATAAGTCGCGAAGCTGTAGGAACCGCGACTAATGGGACCTTTAGTCGCGGTTCTGGAGGTGAACCGCGACCAAAGGCCTGGGCCCAGGGCGCTCGGTGGCCAGCTGGCGCACGTGAGGGTCTTTAGTCGCGGTTGGCCAGGACAACCGCGACTAAAGGCCTTCGGGCACCTTTAGTCACGGTTTGCCAGGCCAACCGCAACTAAAGCCCCTCCCCTATATATACCCATCCAGCAGCCAACACTTAGCCATTTGGAGCCATTCTCTTCACAAGTGGGTGTAGGTTTGCTTTTGGTTCCTCTTATGCACATAAGGTGTTTGATGAAATGCCCCAAGAGCATGAAACAAACATGACATGAAGTGTTGGAGCCACACTCCTCGATCGCGGTTAGCAACTTGATGAACCTTTGATGTGTCATTGATAAAATATGCATGTGTGCAGTTCATTGTTTAATTTATATTGTTTGTAGCTAGTTAGTTTAACAAATGCATGATGGTTAATTATATATTTTATATTATAATAATACAGATGAATCGGCAATGGATGTACGGTAACCGACTCTCCGGCGAGTTCACTACGGGTTTGAAAGATTTCCTCGTAGTGGCTAATGCGAACAAGCAGGGGGGTTTTGTTATCTGTCCATGTGTTATCTGTAAGAATCAGAAGGGTTACTCTTCCTCAAGAGATGTTCACATGCATCTGCTTCGGCACGGTTTCATGCCAAGCTATAATTGTTGGACCAAGCATGGAGAAAGAGGGGTTATAATGGAAGAAGATGAAGAAGGGGATGATTTCATCGATGAAAGCTATCTTGCTCATTTCGGTGATACTTTCATGGAGGATGCTGAAGGTGAAGGGGAAGGTGAAGAAGAGGCACGTGATGATCCCGTTGATGATCTTGGTCGGACCATTGCTGATGCACGGAGACGCTGCGAAACTGAAAAGGAGAGGGAGAATTTGGATCGCATGTTGGAGGATCACAGAAAGGCGCTGTACCCCGGATGCGATGATGGTCTGAAAAAGCTGGGCTGCACACTGGATTTGCTGAAATGGAAGGCAGAGGCAGGTGTAGCTGACTCGGCATTTGAAAACTTGCTGAAAATGTTGAAGAATATGTTTCCAAAGGATAACGAGTTGCCCGCCAGTAAGTACGAAGCAAAGAAGGTTGTCTGCCCTCTAGGTTTAGAGGTTCTGAAGATACATGCATGCATCAACGACTGCATCCTCTACCGCGGTGAATACGAGAATTTGAATGAATGCCCGGTATGCACTGCATTGCGTTATAAGATCAGAGGCGATGACCCTGGTGACGATGTTGAGGGCCAGAAACCCAGGAAGAGGGTTCCCGCCAAGGTGATGTGGTATGCTCCTATAATACCACGGTTGAAACGTCTGTTCAGGAACAAAGAGCATGCCAAGTTGTTGCGATGGCACAAAGAGGACAGTAAGTCGGACGGGGAGTTGAGACACACCGCAGATGGAACGCAATGGAGAAAGATCGACAGATGGTTCAAAGATTTTGCAGCTGACGCAAGGAACATAAGATTTGCTCTAAGTACGGATGGCATGAATCCTTTTGGCGAGCAGAGCTCCAGCCATAGCACCTGGCCCGTGACTCTATGCATCTACAACCTTCCTCCTTGGTTGTGCATGAAGCGGAAGTTCATTATGATGCCAGTGCTCATCCAAGGTCCGAAGCAACCCGGCAACGACATCGATGTGTACCTAAGGCCATTAGTTGATGAACTTTTACAGCTGTGGGGTGGTGTCCGTGTGTGGGATGAGCACAAACAAGAGGAATTTGACCTACGAGCGTTGCTTTTCGTAACCATCAACGATTGGCCTGCTCTTAGTAACCTTTCGGGACTGTCAAATAAGGGATACAATGCATGCACGCACTGCTTACATGAGACTGAAAGTGTACATTTGCCAAATTGTAAGAAGAACGTGTACCTTGGGCATTGTCGATTTCTTCCGAAAATTCATCCAGTAAGAAAGAAAGGCAAGCATTACAACGGCAAGGCAGATCACCGGCCGAAGCCTGCGGAACGCACTGGTGCTGAGGTATTTGATATGGTCAAGGATTTGAAAGTCATCTTTGGAAAGGGTCCTGGCGGACAATCAGTTCCGAAGGGAGCTGACGGGCACGCAGCCATGTGGAAGAAGAAATCTATATTCTGGGAGCTAGAATATTGGAAAGTCCTAGATGTCCGCTCTGCAATCGACGTGATGCACGTTACGAAGAATATTTGCGTGAACCTCCTAAGCTTCTTGGGCGTGTATGGGAAGACAAATGATACAAAGGAAGCACGGCAGGACCAGCAACGTTTGAAAGACCCTGATGACCGGCATCCGGAATGGTTTCAAGGTCGTGCCAGCTATGCTCTGACCAAAGAAGAGAAGGTCATCTTTTTTGAATGCCTGAGCAGTATGAAGGTCCCGTCTGGATTCTCGTCCAATATAAAGGGAATAATAAACATGGCGGAGAAAAAGTTCCAAAACCTGAAGTCTCACGACTGCCACGTGATTATGACGCAATTGCTTCCGATTGCTTTGAGGGGGCTCCTGCCGGAAAATGTTCGAGTAGCCATTGTGAAGCTATGTGCATTCCTCAATGCAATCTCTCAGAAGGTAATCAATCCAGAAGATCTACCATGGTTACAGAACGATGTGATCCAATGTCTTGTCAGTTTCGAGTTGGTGTTCCCGCCATCCTTCTTCAATATTATGACGCACCTCTTGGTTCACCTAGTCGAAGAGATTTTCATTCTCGGTCCTGTATTTCTACACAATATGTTCCCCTTCGAGAGGTTCATGGGAGTATTAAAGAAATATGTTCGTAACCGTGCTAGGCCAGAAGGAAGCATCGCCAAGGGCTATGGAAATGAGGAGGTAATTGAGTTTTGTGTTGACTTTGTTCCTGACCTTAAGCCGATTGGTCTTCCTCGATCGCGGCACGAGGGGAGACTAAGTGGAAAAGGCACGATCGGAAGGAAATCAACGACATGTATGGACGGCCATTCTCTGACTGCACACCACACTGTACTGACCAATTCCAGCTTGGTGGCTCCGTACTTTGAGAAACACAAGAATATTTTACGCTCGGACAACCCGGGGAAGCCTGAATCCTGGATTAGGAAGGCCCACATGGAGACTTTCGGCAGTTGGTTGAGAAAACATTTAATGAATGACAATGATGTTGTAGATCAGCTGTACATGTTGGCCAAGACACCATCTTCGACTATAACGACTTTCCAAGGGTACGAGATAAATGGGAATACATTTTACACGATCGCCCAAGATAAAAAGAGCACCAACCAAAACAGTGGTGTCCGCTTTGATGCAGCAACCGAGAATGGGCAAAAGGTCACATATTATGGTTACATAGAGGAGATATGGGAACTTGACTATGGACCCTCCTTTAAGGTCCCTTTGTTTCGGTGCAAATGGTTCAAGCTAACAGGAGGTGGGGTAAAGGTGGACCAGCAATACGGAATGACAATGGTGGATTTCAACAATCTTGGTTACCTTGACAAACCATTCGTCCTAGCGAAAGATGTCGCTCAGGTTTTCTATGTGAAGGACATGAGTAGCAAACCGAGGAAACGGAAAGATAAGAAAACGATCAGTACATCATGCGATGATCCAAAGCGCCACATTGTTCTTTCAGGGAAAAGAAACATCGTGGGAGTGGAGGACAAGACAGACATGTCAGAAGATTATAATATGTTTGCTGAAATTCCGCCCTTCAAAGTGAACACCGACCCAAGCATTAAGTTAAATGATGAGGATGCTCCATGGATACGGCACAATCGTAAGCAAGCAGGGACACAAGGGAAGAAATGATGTGTAATAATTTATTGTACCAAACTTTGTTGAATGGATCATGTGAATTATATTACCCGTGATGTGTTTGGTGTCCATTTTCGAATGATACATGAAATTTGGAGTGATGTAGTCCATGACGCTCTGCAGAGTCCGGCCGTACCACCATAGCCGACGACCGGCCTCTGGTATATTATTTTGAATTGAATTAGTTTTATTTTTCTGAATTTTTTGATATATTATTTGTATTTTTAACATTTTGAATTGAATTAGTTTTATTTTTCTGAATTTTTTGATATATTATTTGTATTTTTAACATTTTGAATTGAATTAGTTTTTTTTCTGAATTTTTTGATATATTATTTGTATTTTTAACATATTGAATTGAATTAGTTCTATTTTTCTTAATTTTTTGATATATTATTTGTATTTTTAACATATTGAATTGAATTAGTTTTATTTTTCTTAATTTTTCGATATATTATTTGTATTTTTAAGATTTTGAAAAAGAAAAAGTATTTGGAAAATACCTTTAGTCGCGGTTGGCCTGCCCAACCGCGACTAAAGGTGGTTGCGCGCGGGAACGAAAAACCCGCCAAAAAAGTCCTTTAGTCGCGGGTCGCCTACCCAACCGCGACTAAAGGTTACCCTTTAGTCGCGGGTCGCCTCCCCGACCGCGACTAAAGGTTTCCCTTTAGTCGCGGGTCGCCTCCCCAACCGCGACTAAAGGCCCTTTAGTCGCGGGTCGCCTCCCCAACCGCGACTAAAGGGGGGGGCTATAAATACAATCGCCCGACCCGTCGCCTCCATTTCTCCGCTCGTTCTCTGCCGCGCCGAAGGCCTGCCGCCCTCGCCCTCGACGCCGCCCGCCGTCGACCTCGCCCTCGACGCCGCCCGCCGTCGCCCGCGCCCTCGACGCCGCCCGCCGTCGCCCGCCGCCCCCTCTCGCCCACGTACGGCGCCCGCCGCCCCCTTTCGCCCTAGTACGCCGCCCGCCGGCCTCCCTCGCCCACCGCGCCGCCTCGCTGCCCTCAACGCCGGCGGCCGGCCTCGCCGCCCTCAACGCCGGCGTTGATCGAGAGAGAGAGAGAGAGAGAGCAGAGAGAGAGCAGAGAGAGAGAGAGCAGAGAGCAGAGAGAAAGAGCGATGATCGAGAGAGAGAGAGAGAGCAGAGAGAGAGAGAGAGCAGAGAGCAGAGAGAGAGAGAGAGAGAGAGAGAGAGAGAGAGAGAGAGAGAATTTTTTAACTAGTTAATTAACAAAAAAACGGTAAAATTTGATAATTAACAAAAACGGTAAATAACTTAGTTTAACAAAAACGGTAAATAACTTAAAACTTGATAATTAACAAAAAAACCCGTAAAATTTGATAATTAACAAAAAAAACGTATATACGGAGAGGGGCGGCGAGGGGGGCGGCGATGCGCGCGGTGTTTTTTTAGGGATCGAGAGGGGACGGCGAGGGTTATAAATGTGTTGTCCTCGCCTCCCCTCTCCGTGACGCCGTCGTCTGCCGCCCCGTCTCGCGCTCTACCGCGACACCCTCTCCCACCCCTTCCTCGCCCCCTCCTTTTGCCACCGCCCTTTCGCCACCGCCACCGCCACCGCCCCCCTTCTTCACTTAATTAATTTGTTTTTACTACATGTTTTCAGGACTGACATAATGGCGGACGATAGAGCTGACCCGATTATGGACAACTATGATCCGGACGGTGAAGCACATATGTTCGGCATCATAAACGGCGATATTCTATATGTGCCGACCGGAGAAGAAGAAGATGATATCTCTTCTTATCTGAACCTTGACGGTGAAGATGAAGGGCGCCGTCAGCAAGATGATGCCGAACAAACGTCGATAAACGACGATCTTCAAATGGAAGTAGCAACCACCTCCGGCGCCGAGGTATATATATACATTGAGCCTCTGGTGATACAAACTAACTGATTTGAATAAATATGTGTGTACTAACGTGCGCGACTCTTTCTTATTTTAGCCCTCGGCCGGATCGTCGAAACAATCGAGTACGTCGTCAAAGCGTGGCGCAACCAAGACGATGAAACAAGGAGAAACATGCACCATCGAGGTTGTCGACAGTGCAACCGGCAGGCCGCTGGAGCCCCGCAAGAACGCCACCAAGTTTGTCAGCCAATGCGGAGCCATTGTTAGAGACAACGTCTCGATCACCGTCCAGGAGTGGAATGAGCCAAAGAAGGCACGAATTGATGGTTTCACTTTTGTCGATAAGAGAACAAAAAAAGATTGCTTCAAGAAGCTTATGGAACATTTCGTTCTACCTCCGGAATACAACAAATTCGATGAGGAGGGTAACAAGATTGAGGAAAACAAGGAGAGGAGGAGGCTAGTCAAACAGTTCGCTCTTCATAAGATGGCCGACGCATTCCGGAAATTCAAGCAAAATCTAGCCCATGACTTTGTCAAGCAGAACAAGACTCCGGATTTCAAAGGACAATATGAGAAACTGAAACATGATTGGCCAGAATTTGTGAAGCAAAAGAAATCGGAGCAGTTCATTCAAATATCGAAAAAAATAAGGAAAATGCGGCTAAGAAGGAGTACAATCATGTTATGGGGCCAGGAGGGTATCGCATTTGGGTGCCTAGGTTGGAGAAGATGGAGAACGAGCTGAGGGCGCGAGGAATCCGTCCAGGTACGGAGGGATGGGACCCAAGGGCCAAAAGCTGGTGGTACGGGCATGGGGGAACGCTGAACCCGGAGACAGGGGAGTGTGTTTACCGGGGCAAATTAATTAAACCCACCCAAGCCCTTATTAACGCAATGAGGGATGCTCAACAGGGGAAGATCAAGTTCAACAGAGAGAACGACGCGCTGACAAAAGCCCTCGGGAATCCTGAACACGGAGGACGTGTACGAGGCATGGGGCACATTCCGTGGAAAATAGGGTTCCCCCAGAACGATGACCCGTACGGTTACAGAAGCCGTAAGAGAAAGATGGATCGGGAAGCAGATGTTGTGGCGCGGTTGGCATCGGAAATGGATGTGATGAAGAAAACCATGAGTGTACTAGTAGCCGAAAGAGATGCAGCTCGGGTGCAGCATGAAGATCATCCAGCGGATCTCGGAAGCCAGCAGCGGAGAAGCAGCGTGGCTTCCACGGAGGCCCCACCGGCTGGTGCAGATGCACCGACGATCGAAATTACTGCACCGGAGCCTCTGGTGGTCGAAATTACTGCACCGGAGCCTCTGGTGGTCGAAATTACTTCACCGGAGCCTCCTCGCTACCCCGTGGACGATATAAAGGAGATGAAAGAATGTCATCTGTATTATCCTATCGGGAACATGTCCATGAAGGTAGCCATCGGCAGTGCTTTACCATGTTTACCTGGAGCACTCCACCACAACAACCCCATTCAAGATGGCTATGCTCGTGTCACGGTGGAGGACATAGTCCAAGGGTTTGAGGACCTGGAGATTGACATTGCTACACCTGAAGGGGAGAAAAGACTTGGAGATGTCAAGCGCCATTTCATTCTATGGCAAAAGAAGTTTATCAAGTTTCCAGGCGAGGCGCCAAGGACAACAAGTCCACCCCCCTACGGTGGTGGTGGTGGCGGTGGCGGTGGTGGTGGTGGTGGTGGTGGTGGCGGTTCACCTACACCTTCGTCACGTCAGCCGACGCCGCCCCCCAGTCCACAACGTCCGGCGGGTGATCAGCCGCCGCCCCCCAGTCCTCGTCCGGCGGGTGATCAGACGCCGCCCCCCAATCCACCTCCGGCAAAGAAGCAGAAGCAGTCCTGGATTATTAACCCGGACCCTTATGTACCTAAGACCACAAAGGTACCGAAGCCATCACTGAAGCCTCTCCCCACAAGGCCTTGGGAACGTAGTGCCGAGGAAGTCGACGCGGCCGCGGCTGCTGATTTGGAGAAATGGAAGGCGGACTGCAAGAAGAAAAGAGAGCCCGAGCCCAAGCCAGTATTTTCTGATGAGCAAAAGAAGTGGGCTAAGTCATTTTTGAGCACACCGTCCCAAGCCGCGAAGAATCTGCCTAACGACTATGCACGTGAACTTCGCAGGCAGGCACTCATGTTCAAGGAGAACAAAGAGCGGGAGAAGGCCGAAAGTAAAAAAAGCGGGAAACAAGTTGCCCAGCTCGGGGAACAAAGTAAACAATCGATTGCCCCGCTTATAGTGGAAGCCTTCTGTCCGGATGCCCCTGAGATCATACAAGTTGCGGCAGCACAGGGATTGACTGTAACGAGTGCCAGAGAACAAGCGGCCAACTTAGGTATTACTCTTCGTGAACTGTTAGGCCTTGATGAGGCGCCAGTGAAAGAGGTAGTAATTACATATGTCAAGAATGGGCCTCTCGTCGAGCCTGCGCAGGAAAAGGATCTACCTCCACAAATGAAAGGTCTGCTGAAATGGTACAAGGGTTACATAAAAAATAAAAACGCCAAAGAATATATTTATGCGGAAGTTAGACATGAGCATCACTTCAAACATTACTATGTACAAATTGAACTGAGTGAATTGTTCCAGCTTTTCAATCTGCGCGAGCTCGATAAATCTATCATCAGTTGCTATGTTCTGTAAGTGATTTATTAATTTCTACCCCATCTCGTTCATATTGCCTGCACTATATATATGTCCTAACTATATTGTTGTGTCCGCTATTATACATGCAGAATGAAGATTAAGGAATGCAGAGTAAGGAACATCCATGATGTTGGGTTCATTGACCCACACATCGTTAATGGACATGTGTTGGAGCGTTACCCCGCCGACGTGGAGGCAGACCTGTGGCAGTTTCTTACAAAGCAGGAACTCAAAAGTGATATTCTATTTCCTTACCATTTTGAGTGAGTGTTTCTGTCTTGAGCACATTCTCTTTTGTTTACTCCATGCATGGTATGTGGCCGGCTAATCGATGAGTTATGCATGACGTACTGTGCATGTATCGTGTCCGCAGGTTCCACTGGATTCTGCTAGTAATTAAAGTTAACACCTCAGAATGTCTCGTCCACGACTCTGTGAATATGGATCCAAAGCTTTGGGGCGGCATGAGAAGAATGCTGCAGAAGTAATTATTTTCATTCATTTGCGCTCTATATCGATCGGCCTATTTCGTTCATTTCCTAATATCAAGTAACTAATTAATAACTCTCTTGTTCATTTAATTTTCTTTGCCTCGTAGGGTTTGGAGACGGTTCGTAGATACATAGGTCGGTGAATTCAAAAAAGAGCTAGAATTCAAAATGTTAAAGGCTAAGAATGCTGGGGATATTCAGCCACCGGAGACCAATCTATGTGGATACTATGTCTGTGAGATGATCCGGAGATACACCTCTGAGCGGGTTCCGAGTGATACCAATGCTCAGAGGAATAACCTCCGGTGGATGCTTAGTCCAGAAGCTCGCTTCCGACCACTTCAAGAGGAACTAGCTGGATGGTTCAGCAGGGAAGTCCTCCATCCTAAAGGAGAACACTATTACGAGGACGTAGAACTTTATATGCATTAAATCATGTATGGAAACTTGTTCAAAATTGTATATGGTCATCCGATGATATTGAATATATATTGTATATTCCTCTTGAATTCTTTTTGGTTCTAATAGTACCGTAGAATATATGAAACTCCTTCAAAATTAAAATAAAGCACAAAAGCAATAAAACAATACAAATTAAACAGAAAACAGGTTTAGGGGGAGGGGCTAAAACCGCCGCGACTAAAGGTGGGGGGCTTTAGTCGCGCTTATTTGGTCGCGGTTGCGCAACCGCGACTAATGGCAGTTGCGAACCGCGACCAAAGGCCTTTTTTCCACCAGTGTTATCATATGTTCTAATAGGATAAAATAATCTTATTTTGCTCCCTTTGTGCGCAGCTGAACTAAACTTGCTTTCTTGTGTACATGAGGGACAACCAAGCTTTTACAAAGCCAATGTACTTCTAGTATTAGAATATATGAAAAGAAACACAGTTTATCCAAAAATACTTGCCTATGTTCAATCTACATTAGACTGCTTGCAACTGGGTCGTTCTCTTTATTAGTGTGTCAACTTTTCAGAGGTATTTTTCAACAGCTTAGAGAACTTGTTATAAGATCGGTGTCTCCATGGCTAGTATGATTGCATGTGTTGCTACTCAGATAGGGCATACCATGATAATTGAATATCAAAATGTGTCAGATGTTAGAACTGTCAGCTTTACCAAACAAGAGTTGCTTAGAAATTACTAATAAAACCTTGAAAATCTTACCAACGAAATTGTTTTGTAAATGGATATTTGGTACTTATATTTATTGCAAGTTTTTGTTGGCAACTTACCAAGCTGGCCGCTTGATATTTGCTACTTATATTTAACTACTTATTTTCACAGCATGAGAGTTTGCGTAAAAGATTACTAACAAAAGACGAGAGGGCTGCTATAAAAACTGCAAGTTCATCAAAACCTGGAAGATCATCACGAGAGGTGGAAATAAATTACCATGAGAAAACTTTAAATAGAGGTACGTTGCATATACCACGCATATTTCTTGTTAAGTTTCTGTTATCCAGTGTACTACTCCCTCTGTAAACAAATGTAAGATGCTTTAGGTCACTTCTTTAATGACCTAAAACATCTTATATTTTTTACACAGCGAGTATTAGTTAACCTAAATACTTTTGTAATGTTATTGAGGATATACAAGGAAATAACTATTCTAGCTAGTAGAAAAACTGTAAGAAAATCAATTACTAAGGAACCTCATGCATAAAACACAATCTTGTGGGCAACTAAATTTGGTTGTATACTCGTATGTAATCCTCTATTTTTTTAATGAACTTACATTACCAGGTTTGGTTTCTCTTGTTCTATCTCAGATTGTCCGTTTGTCTGATACGCATCACTTCTCGCTCGACTTTATCTAATCAAATATGAGCCACAGTTTGCTGAGTACCTCCAAGCCTTTTAGGTTTGCTTAGTACCTTTGTACGTATTAAATGTCGTAAACTTTAGACATCGATGCTAGACTCAATGTCATCTGATTTGAATCATTAGAAAAATATTTGATAAGAATAGGTTTTGTTCATTCCAGGTTTACATCTTGTACAATCAACTCTTGAATAAACGTGGATTTTTCGATCCATTTGGCTCTTTGCCATGTGAATTTTGAAGTATACTTATAAGTACTCGTTCACTTAGATAGTTAGATTTGAGTAGTAGCAGAGTATGCATGTTTTTCTTGAAAAACATATTGGAAGCATCTTTAACAATTTAAGAACATATTAAGAAAAATGGAAATAGTGTGCCGTCCTTCTGCCCATAGTGTTCACTGACTGGATTATTATATAATATAAAAAACAGGAAATAGAGATCAACATGATTCCTTCCGGAAATTATAGACCACACAAGGCTATGATAGGTGTTGCCTAATCTTAAGATTGTATTTGTATTTCCTTCCTATTAATTTTTGCTCTTTGTATAGATGAGGACATCGACACCTCTATGGACCCGGTTTCACCAAATGAGTGCAAAAAAATCAAAAAGAAAAGCAGGAAGACAACAAAGAAAGAACCAAACTCTTCCAAATCTATCAAGGATGCAAGTGGGAGGCCATCGAAGTAGCTAAGGAAGCTGGCGGAGACACAGATGGAAGAGATCATCAGTTTGAGCAAAAAGAAGAGATCGTTAAGACAAAGAAGGATAGGTCTGCAAATTAAATAAACGTGAGGTTAGCTGGTGCAGGACGAGTTGGCACATGAAATCAAGAGACGATATATATAACGCATAGATGGATGTGACAACTACTATTTTGCCAGCGGTTGGTATTACATTTTGTTATATTTGTCAGTACAACTTTAAATCCCTGGAATATAGTTGGGAATATATTTCCCTGACTTCATTGGTTTGCATGAGACTCATATCTAAGGGCCTAGAAACATTCTCACACTCTCTTTTACTATTATTTTGATAAAGGGTATTTTTATTAACTCCAAGCATCAAATCAAAACGGTAGAACAACAAAATAACACTACTGTTATTTGAGATTTCGACAAGTTCTGCGGCTTCACCAAGTTCAATTTATCGGGAGCTCAGCAGAGTAATGTGTCTGCCGAGTTTTTCGATAATTAGACTCGGGAGTAACTTGAAACTCGGCAAACCCGATAGTTTGCCTACTGCCTGGGAAAAGGCACTCGGCAAAACAAATAAACTAGGTAGCGAGTGTTGCATTATCGCCGACCGTCGAAAATAAACTCGACAATGTATTCATTCGGACCCAACGACCGTCGATGCGAAGGAGACCTGATGGTCATCCACATTTGCCGGGTTTCAACTAATGAAAACTCGGCAACAATATTTTTTTTAGAAAAGTATACTTTTCGTCCCTTAATTTTTGGCGGAGTCTAGATTTAGTCCCTCAATTTCAAAACCGGACAATTTGCACCCTTAACTACTGAAACCGGACAAGATTCAACCTTGTTCACGGTTTTGACCGGTTTTAGTGCTGTCCCACTCAGCTTTTGACCGTGCCGACTGAAATTCATGTACTTTTTTCAAGTCTGTATAATGTTTTCAAATTCTGGTACTTTTCTCAAATATGTCAACTTTTAAAAAAGTTGTGTACTTTTCTTAAATCCACGTACTTTTTTCAACCCCGCGTACTTTTTAAAAGTTCATGTAGTTTATTCAAATTCATGTAATTTTTTAAATGGACGTCCATATTCGCATACTTTTTTTGCAAAGAATTCATGAATTTGAGAAATTTATGCGAACTTGAAAAAAGTACGCGTATTTCAAACTCTTTTACGCAAATTTATGTGGATTTGAAAAAATATGTCCACTTGAAACAAGTACGTGAGTTTCAGACAAAGTTCATCAATTGGAAAAGGGACATGGATTTGAAAGAAACGCCTGAAATTTAAAATGTATGTAGATTAGAAACAAGTATGCGAATTTCAAAAATAATTCATGGATTTGATAAAATTAGACGAACTTGGAAACAAATATACGGATTTGAAAAAAATACGCAATTTTTTTTCAAAAGACGGATTTGAGAAAAGTAAGCAAATTTTAAAATAGTTCACGAATTTGAAAAAAGTATGTTTATTTTTGAAAAAATTATGCGACCTTGCAAAAACAACATGGATTTGAAAAGAGTATGTGAATTCCAAAAAGTTCACGAATATGAAAAAATACGTGAATTTGAGTCAGCACCGGTCAAAACCGGGGTGAGTCAGCACCAGAACCGATCAAAAACAAGACCGGGGATGAACCTTGTCCGGTTTTGGTAGTTGGGGGTGCAAGTTGTCCGGTTTTGAAGTTAAGGGACCAAATCAAGACTCCACAAAAAGTTGAGGGATGAAAAATATACTTTTTTCTTTTTTTTCTTTTTGTTAGTTTCGAAATTCTAGGTGTCACATGTATGCTGAGCATGCATGTGAAAAAACCTCGGCAAACAACTGATAGGCGGGCCCATGGTAGACGTGGCAACGGCTATTTAACATTTCGGCTTCCTATGCCGAGGTTCCAAAATCGGCAATGGGCGGACCCTTCGCCCCCCCCCCCCCTCGCAAATATTAAATGTGGGCGCATGCGCAGCTCGCTAGCCACAAAATCCCCACGCGCCCTGCCTCATGTCCTCCTCCGTCGCTCCTCCTTTTCCACACCCCGCCACTGCGCTGCCTCTCCTCCTACACCGCACCGGCGGAGAGTACAACCTTGGCAACGGGCACAAGAGCCGCTGCCACATCGGTGCGGCCATGGGGGCCACCAGCTGCACTCCTCGTCGTCACACCGGCACTAGCATGCACATCCACATGGAGCAAGAGAAGAGGTGAGTTCATCACCTTTTTTCCTGTTTTCCCTTTTCCTAAAATTCTTGAAATTTTGTTCACTAAAATAAGTTAGATCTATATATGATGTGTAGGAAATGCTAGCTAGTAATTAGTACTCCCTCCATTTAGGTGTATAAGTCAACCTTACGAAAACCAAATAATCTCAAAACACTTAGGCGCGGTGCATTAACTCTTATCTCGTTTCTTGTTTCTTAACATAAATAAAGGAATCAACCAATAAGAGATATGAGGCGTGCATGCTTTTAGTGACTTGAGACTACCAAACACGACATGCAGTGGTCAGTTCATTGCATGCAATGCTATTAATTAGCAATAAACATTAAGTCATCTCGTTTTTCCCTTCACCTTGGTCACGGTGCACAACCTAATATGACTTATGCACCCAGACGGAGGGAGTACCAATTATTAAAATGCTAGTAATTAATTAGAAGCCAATTTTTTTTGTTAAAAATGCTAGTAGTTAGAGGCAAAACAATTATTTCTTAAAATAATGAAGTTAGATATGATGCAAGAGCATTATGCTTATTTGTTATATATATCTATACTTATAAGAAATAAGTCAATAGCAAAAGCTAGTTATATAGTTTGTTATCTTTTAGAAAGTTAGCTCACATATATATTTGCAACTACTAATTATTAGTGTAAAAAGTGTAGCGATTGCCCGACCTATGATAGCTGTTGGGTCGACTCCTCCAACTACGATGTGTCGGATCCCGTTTATACCGAGGATTCGAATGCGCAAGCATTGACCTCTAGCCCCTAGTCTTCGGACGGCCTCGACTTGATCGAGTTCTACGAAGGACCGGCAGCTGAGGAGCAGTTGGAGGAGGACGATGGGGACGACGTCGGCCCCTCCACTGCCAAGGATGACTAGCCAATGGTCAGCGGCAAGCGTCCTCCCCAGACGATGACCCAGAGTGGGCATCAGAGAGGAAGGAGTAGATGCCTACTAGTATAGCTAGTTGGATTGAGTCTAAAGGTCCGAATTGTGAAACCCTAGTTTGGACATAACTATTATTTATATATTGATGCATGCATGCAATGGTTTCTATGTTTATATATGTAGCTAGTACTTTTGAGGAAAAGCTTCAAGTAACGGTTGTTGGATCCTCCGGAGAATTGAGTAGTGAGTGCAAAAGATATAAGATAAACATCAATGCTCAGTACTAACATATCGAATCACGCAAGATTTAACGGTGCGATAAACAGATCACAAATCCACCATATGCACATCAAACAAACAAATCACGTCATCTTTGCAGCTCGAGCTCGCCGGTGACACTTTATGACATGCTTCAGTTTGGAGCTGGCTACCAATGGAGATGGGCTTATTTGCAGCTCGCCTTCCAATTTTAAGGCTAGGGTTCTTCGTATCTTGCTTTCCTCATGGGTTGGAAAGGGTCAAAAGAAAAGAAAAAACGAATGTAGATTTGTCGTGATCTAAGCCATGCGTACATAAAAGAAATAGATCACATCATCATTGTAGCTCGAGCTCGTCGCTGATGCTTCGTGGCCTGCTTCAGTTTGGAGCTACTTGCCGTTGGGGACGAGCTTATTTGCAGCTCGCCTTCCAATTTGAAGGTGAGGCTTCTTCACATCTTGCTCCTCTCACACACCTCGCGGGTTGGAAAAAGGGTTCACACTCGTAGGAAGATTTGGATAGCATCCTCTTCTTGCATTTCCCTGCAATTTAAGAAATGCAAGAAATGAAAAGCACTGGTGCTCCACAATTAGTTCCAGAGCGGGTGTATTAATTATAGATAAAAATTCTGAACTTACAAGGGTGCACAATATAAAGAAAACAGTACCAAACATGTATAGATAATCTGTTGGATTTCAACCCGAAAATATATAAGCATGATTACCCCAAAATGTTACCCGAAGACCAACTTTGATCCGTGCATAAGGTAATCTTCTCTTGCAGGATCTCTCTTGCACGTCCAACTGCTCTCTGGCAGTGTGGCTTCATCAATTGGTTCCAAGGCTTGAAACCACAGATTGCTACTGGATATCCTTCATAGCTCATATATACAATACCTATAAGGTGTACCATCGAGGTGGTGCAGGCCTCCTCCCTATCTGGCAGCATGAGTGCATGACTGGTGCTGTGTGGGCAGTCAAGTTCATCTTATTCATGTTTCGCAAAAAAAAAGTTCATCTTATTCATATATGCAGAAGGACTTAGTGGAACTACAGCCACATGAAACCATTGCCTGAAACAAGGGAGGGGGGGGGTGAATTCGTACTTGTGGTCTTTGGCCCGTCCATGGAAATCTGCAGCCAAAGGAGAGGTAGGCCCGCCATCGGGGCGGCTAGGCCCTAAGGCTGGAGATACAATACAAGCTGCTCCCTGTGGCCTGTAGATTCAGTCTAGCTACCTACTATCCATTGTGTACACCAAAAGTCTGTCGATGGAGGAGATGTGTTAATTCACAGCTTGCCTTGCAATTTTAAATCCCGGTGGGCGGGTGAGGCTTATTCGCATATTGCTCCCCTCACAGCCTCACATATTGGAAGAGGGTTTAAAGAAGAAGAAAAGAAGCTTTGTCGAGATATAAAACGTGGGATCTCATATTGGAGGGTGAAGGTGATTATGTCAACGATTCCAATATGATCGATCTCCACGACATGGGGTCACCCATATCCAAACATGATGGTCTCATGCCACTAGTTTATTCGAACGTTCGAGCTATCATGTGTAGACAATTGACCATTCAAGTGACGGTGGAACATAGCAGGCACAGACATGACATGTAGGTCGCTGTTCTCACTCTGAATGTTGAACCGCTTACGATTACGAACGCCAATATATTGTCCACGCTTGGAAGGGAGACCTTGCCACCGCCCACACCGGCGCCTGGCAATGGCGAGACATGACGAGTCCTTATGGCGAGGTGGTTGTGTTGGATAGAGTGAACAAATCGGGGTGAAACAAATGGATAGTGGTTAATGGCCGGTGCTGCCGATGTAGCCAATGTCTGCATTTGCACTAAAACATCGATGAAATTCTTAGGGACGAACCATACATGGCGTAAGAAGGCGGTAATAGGAAACGGTTCAGGTGTTGTGACTTTCATAAGGGAGCAACAACATGGTTTAATATGACTGCATGCATGCAAAGATTAGTGCAGCCAGCATCCAAAGAGGGTTATGGAATCAAAACAATCATTTTATGTATATAAAGCTCTTGAGTCTATATTTTAACAACCATGCACGCTACCATGATTGCCGCTTGCACTGTGGCTCCTTCATTTGTGTGTGTGCTGAATTTGTTCATGTGTCTTCATCTAGGTTATGAAACCCACCCTTGAGTCCATGTCTCGGGATGAAGCTTAGACTAGGTATGCTTTTGATTAAATTACGGAAGTATGTTGTACTGGACTTGCACCCCTTCTACTAACGTTTGTTTGTGGGAGTTAATTTTATTTGAGAGTGTGGCGGGTTTAGATGCTTGAATAGAGGCATGATTCTCATTTTCGCTCTTCTATTCCTTTACAGGATTTCTCTTGTCAATCTCTTCGTTGATGAAGGAAATCAATCATAAAGGGAAAAAGGAGAGGAGGAGTGCGACCAAGAAAGAGAACATCTGTGAATATCTTATAGGCCCACACGATTGATATGATGTGTTGTAAACTTGTTTTAAATCGACACCTATATATGTGGCAAGTGCACGATGTGGGAAAACAGTATCGATCTTCACCAGGATTGTACAACATGCATGATTCTTTGGCTACAACAATTAATGAGAGTAAATACCGTATGAACATACACATATTTCATTGGGAAATACTTCCTAATGAATATATACTACTATATGACAGCTTCATTCATTTTTAGTAACGAAAACAACCAGCGCGTGATTCTTGTTTTGGTAATGAACAAATCTATAAATTTTAGGAAGGAAACATAGGATAGGTATCTCTTGATCTTGATGTGTTAAAATATGTATTTTTTTTCTGAGGGAGGAAGGGAATTTTATACTCCTATTAGAGCTAACAGATCGACTCATCAGGACAATGCGCGCCTGGATACCTGCACAATATTTTGACCCAACCTTCCAATTTTGACACTCTCAGATGACTAGTACTCCACCACATTAAATGAACTGGTTTAATTTCTTTCCGAATACTAGAAGATATCACCACAGGTTGTAAACCACAATAAAGAATGCCAGCTAGCACACTTCAAAGAAACGTCAGGGCAGTAAGGTTAAATAGGTAGACATCCCCTCCGATCCCATTGCACAAAGTTTTGGACTTTTGAATCTATGAAAAGAAGAGGAGAAGGGCGAGAGATTTCAATGGAAGACCGTGAGGGAGTGGGAGGGGAGTCACCGGAGGGGGGCCAGAAGAGGGAGGAAGATGCCCGGGAGATGGTGGATGGTGTGACGGAGCCACCAGATTGGCTTCCAGATGGATGGATCTGGGAGGTCCGCTGTGATGACGACGGTGAACACTGTGAGGTACCACACCCGTCGCACTCACCGAAGGCAGCTTCCCTGCTACCATCGGTGATCCTGTTGCGCCCATCCTCTCGTTTTCATTTTACGTGCCATACTTTTCCCTTATCCGTCATCAATCAAAAAATCGAATACCAAAGAGTATCGGTCGCTCCTTCTAGTTCCGGATTGCTCCGCGCTTAGTCGCTCGCCGTCGCCAGAGTTGGAGGCTGCTGGGTGACCACCGCCGCGTGGATCTGGCGTTGCGTAGGAGATGGGCGAATTTTTGCCCATGCATCCTATTCCTGTGATCATGTCCCCTAGCTAGGACCCCGATACCCGCCAACACCACGGCAAGCGCGGTGTCGTCGAAGCCGAAGACCTGGGCCTTCTGGTGGCTCCGCCATGTGTCTCCGGCCGAGAATAAGCTATTGTCGGAGACGAGCTAACGGATCCAGCAGGCAATTGTATTACAAGGAAATTTACATTAATTAGCACGATGGTAGGTTCTTACTCTTTGCGGGTAGAAATCTCCTAGACACATACGTACACTTGGGATTGCACCGAAAGGCCTTCGTGGTGCCAAGAAAAGACATCACCAAACATATTCGCAGTCCATGCTCTTGTTCTGCTGTAAGAAAATCCATCCATATTCTTCTAGAGTTCGGATGTACTACAGGGATACATGCTTATAGATAGACTTACTAAAACGCATGTTCATTCTCTACAGATGTTTGTATATATGCTATTTTGTTTTTAGTTTCCATTTTATTATTGGGGATATGTGATTTTTTTCTCATTACTTTTATTTTTGTCCAGTACTACATATGTCCAGTGTCAGGGGCCGAATTCACGATGAAGGCAGAGGTCCTGAAGTACCTCTTCTCCGAGATGGATGAGCAATATATAGAATCGATGGAAGCTGCTGCTGCTGATTGGATGCTCCACGTATGTTTTTCTTAGCACGGCAAGGTCATTATACATTTTTTTTACAATATCAATCATTGATTTATCAATCTATCATGGTATGCAGAAAGCACACGACTGGCTTCCACAGGGGTGGCTGCTTGAGATCAGAGCAGGCGGGGAAAACATGGACAAGATGTACAAGGTGGTTTTTTTTTTGTTATATCAACCAAGTAATCCTCCTATGTATAAATTAAACTGCCGGTGTACCTTTAGAAGCTAGGGTCTCTCAAACTCCTGCAGGTGGTGCCGCTGCCGCCGAGGTGATCGCTAGGTCGGCGTTTGTGCAAAGCGCTTGGCTGCACCCTACATGCAATACCCTAGCAACTAGTGGGGCGACCAACAGTGATCGATCTGAGCACTGGAGGTCGAAGTGTCTAACTGTCCAGGGCTAGTGTTTCAGCCGTATATATGATCCATGTAGCATGTAGCCTGTATGGCTTACATCTGATTGATCGCATTAGCAATGGGCGACTGGGCTCTTAGGCAGACGAGAGATACGACATTCATACAACATTGAAGCTAATGGTCAGACACTAACTGTGATTATCATAATCCTCCTTATACAGAATACATGCGGAAATTGTAGAGTTATGTTCTAGTTCTGTTAGGATAGAGTTCGTGCTACCAGGTTAATTTCGGGAAGCTGTCGTGTCATGGCCGAGTTGTGCTAGCTAGGATTTCAACTCCGAGTAGTGTAGGTGGTCGTGGCTGTGTACGCTTTCCATACCGTGACACAGAGACGCAATAGAAAAAAGAGGGTTACGACATATGTGACCTTGGCCACACATTTCCTGTCTTAGTGTTCATGATTTATTTGATGTGATGTATTCTTGGGTGAAACACAGGAGTGTCGAATCAAAACATTCTACAGTAATTTGAGAGGAACTAGCACACATGCCCGTGCGTTGCAACGGGATAATAAAATTACATGCCTCTAGTTTAATATAAGAATGGATCAAGACCCCACATATTTGTAATCTCTAATTCAACATGGCACTCTTTAATTAGAGCCAAACCAGTATATTCTCCTTTATTGGCATTTGCCACACTTTCTTTCTTAAGAATTTATTGGCACATGTAAAGCGACCACCGTCAGTAATTTATGGTGCCAATTATTCTGAACAAGCCGATTTAGCTCAATATGCCGGATGCGGATCAGGCCCAGTATGGAACTGCCCAAACACACGACCTGAATGACACGACCGCATGTTGCTAGCCACTCAAACAAACTTGTCTTGCTAACCAATGCCAAACGTCACAACGTAACTGGGTGACTATAAAGGTACACTACAGGTATCTTCGAAAGTGTCTGTTGGGTTGGCACGAATCGAGACTGGGATTTGTCACTCCGTATGACGGAGAGGTATCTCTGGGCCCACTCGGTAATGCATCATCATAATGAGCTCAATGTGACCAAGTGGTTGATCACGGGATCATGCATTACGGCACGAGTAAAGTGACTTGCCGGTAACGAGATTGAACGAGGTATTGGGGTACCGACGATCGAGTCTCGGGCAAGTAACGTATCGATTGACAAAGGGAATTGTATACGGATTGATTGAATCCTCGACATCGTGGTTCATTCGATGAGATCATCGAGGAGCATGTGGGAGCCAACATGGGTATCCAGATCCCGCTGTTGGTTATTGACCGGAGAGTCGTCTCGGTCATGTCTGCGTGTCTCCCGAACCCGTAGGGTCTACACACTTAAGGTTCGGTGACGCTAGGGTTGTTGAGATATTAGTATATGGTAACCCGAAAGTTGTTCGGAGTCCCGGATGAGATCCCGGACGTCACGAGGAGTTCCGGAATGGTACGGAGGTGAAGATTTATATATAGGAAGTCAAGTTTCGGCCATCGGGAAGGTTTCGGGGGTAATCGGTATTGTACCGGGACCACCGGAAGGGTCCCGGGGGTCCACCGGGTGGGGCCACTTATCCTGGAGGGCCCCATGGGCTGAAGTGGGAGGGGAACCATCCCCTAGTGGGCTAGTGCGCCCCCCTTGGGCCTCCCCCTGCGCCTAGGGTTGGAAACCCTAGGGGTGGGGGCGCCCCACTTGGCTTGGGGGGCAAGCCACCCCATTGGCCGCCGCCCCCCTTGGAGATTGGATCTCCTAGGGCCGGCGCCCCCCCCCCCTAGGGACCATATATATAGTGGGGGAGGGAGGGCAGCCGCACCCTAGCCCCTGGCCTCTCCCTCTCCCTCCCGTGACACTCCTCCCTCTCCCTGTGCTTGGCGAAGCCCTGCCGAGATCACTGTTGCTTCCACCACCACGCCGTCGTGCTGCTGAATCTTCATCAACCTATCCTTACCCCTTGCTGGATCAAGTTGGAGGAGACGTCTTCCCAACCGTACGTGTGTTGAACGCGGAGGTGTCGTCCGTTCGGCGCTAGGTCATCGGTGATTTGGATCACGGCGAGTACGACTCCATCAACCCCGTTCTCTTGAACGCTTCCGCGCACGATCTATAAGGGTATGTAGATGCACTCCTCTCTCCCTCGTTGCTAGATGAATCCATAGATTGGTCTTGGTGATGCATAGAAAATTTTAAATTTCTGCTACGTTCCCCAACAGTGGCATCATGAGCTAAGTCTATGCGTAGTTTCTATGCACGAGTAGAACACAAAGCAGTTGTGGGCGTGGATATTGTCAATTTGCTTGCCGTTACTAGTATTATCTTGATTCGGCGGCATCGTGGGATGAAGCGGCCCGGACCGACCTTACACGTACGCTTACGTGAGACTGGTTCCACCGATTGACATGCACTAGTTGCATAAGGTGGCTGGCGGGTGTCTGTCTCTCCCACTTTAGTCGGATCGGATTCAATGAAAAGGGTCCTTATGAAGGGTAAATAGAAATTGGCATATCACATTGTGGTTTTGGCGTAGGTAAGAAACGTTCTTGCTAGAAACCTATAGCAGCCACGTAAAAACTTGCAACAACAATTAGAGGACATCTAACTTGTTTTTGCAGCATGTGTCGTGTGATGTGATATGGCCAAAAGGATGTGATGAATGATATATGTGATGTATGAGATTGATCATGTTCTTGTAATAGGAATCACGACTTGCATGTCGATGAGTATGACAACCGGCAGGAGCCATAGAAGTTGTCTTTATTTATTTATGACCTGCGTGTCAACATAAACGCCATGTAGTTACTTTACTTTGTTGCTAAAGTATTAGCCATAGTAGTAGAAGTAATAGATGACGAGACAACTTCAAGAAGACACGATGATGGAGATCATGATGATGGAGATCATGGTGTCATGCCGGTGACAACGATGATCATGGAGCCCCGAAGATGGAGATCAAAAGGGCAAATGATATTGGCCATATCATGTCACTGTTTGATTGCATATGATGTTTATCATGTTTTACATCTTATTTGCTTAGAACGACGGTAGCTTAAATAAGATGATCCCTCGTAATAATTTCAAGAAAGTGTTCCCCCTAACTGTGCACCGTTGCGAAGGTTCGTTGTTTCGAAGCACCACATGATGATCGGGTGTGATAGATTCTAACGTTCGAATACAACGGGTGTAAGCCAGATTTACACACGCAATACACTTAGGTTGACTTGACGAGCCTAGCATGTACAGACATGGCCTTGGAACACGGAAGACCGAAAGGTCGAGCATGAGTCGTATAGAAAATACGATCAACATGAAGATGTTCACCAATGTTGACTAGTCCGTCTCACGTGATGATCGGACACGGCCTAGTTAACTCGGATCATGTTTCACTTAGATGACTAGAGGGATGTCTATCTGAGTGGGAGTTCATTGAATAATTTGATTAGATGAACTTAATTATCATGAACTTAGTCTAAAAATCTTTACGCTATGTCTTGTAGATCAAATGGCCCATGCTAATGTTGCCCTCAACTTCAACGCGTTCCTAGAGAAAACCAAGCTGAAAGATGATGGCAGCAACTATACGGAGTGGGTCCGGAACCTGAGGATCATACTCATAGTTGCCAAGAAAGATTATGTCCTAGAAGCACCGCTAGGTGACGCACCCATCCCAGAGAACCAAGACGTTATGAACGCTTGGCAGTCACGTGCTGATGATTACTCCCTCGTTCAGTGTGGCATGCTTTACAGCTTAGAACCGGGGCTCCAAAAGCATTTTGAGAGACACGGAGCATATGAGATGTTCGAAGAGCTGAAAATGGTTTTCCAAGCTCATGCCCGGGTCGATATATATGAAGTCTCCGACAAGTTCTTCAGCTGTAAGATGGAGGAAAATAGTTCTGTCAGTGAGCACATACTCAAAATGTCTGGGTTGCATAACCACTTGACTCAGCTGGGAGTTAATCTCCCGGATGACGCGGTCATTGACAGAATCCTTCAGTCGCTTCCACCGAGCTACAAGAGCTTTGTGATGAACTTCAATATGCAGGGGATGGAAAAGACCATTCCTGAGGTATATTCAATGCTGAAATCAGCAGAGGTGGAAATCAAAAAGGAACATCAAGTGTTGATGGTGAATAAAACCACTAAGTTCAAGAAAGGCAAGGGTAAGAAGAACTTCAAGAAGGACGGCAAGGGAATTGCCGCGCCCGGTAAGCAAGCTGCCGGGAAGAAGCCAAAGAATGGACCCAAGCCCGAGACTGGGTGTTTTTATTGCAAGGGAAGTGGTCACTAGAAGCGGAACTGCCCCAAATACTTAGCGGACAAGAAGGCCGGCAACACTAAAGGTATATGTGATATACATGTAATTGATGTGTACCTTACCAGTACTCGTAGTAGCTCCTGGGTATTTGATACCGGTGCGGTTGCTCACATTTGTAACTCAAAGCAGGAGCTGCGGAATAAGCGGAGACTGGCGAAGGACGAGGTCACGATGCGCGTCGGGAATGGTTCCAAGGTCGATGTGATCGCCGTCGGCACACTACCTCTACATTTACCTATGGGATTAGTTTTAAACCTCAATAATTGTTATTTAGTGCCAGCTTTGAGCATGAACATTGTATCAGGATCTCGTTTAATTCGAGATGGCTACTCATTTAAATCCGAGAATAATGGTTGTTCTATTTATATGAGAGATATGTTTTATGGTCATGCTCCGTTGGTGAATGGTTTGTTCTTAATGAATCTCGAGAGTAATGTTACACATATTCATAGTGTGAATATCAAAATATGTAAGGTTGATAATGATAGTCTCACATACTTGTGGCACTGCCACCTTGGTCACATAGGTGTCAAACGCATGAAGAAGCTCCATGCAGATGGACTTTTGGAGTCTCTTGATTACGAATCATTTGACACGTGCGAACCATGCCTCATGGGTAAAATGACCAAGACTCCATTCTCAGGAACAATGGAGCGAGCAACCAACTTATTGGAAATCATACATACTCATGTGTGCGGTCCAATGAGTGTTGAGGCTCGCGGTGGCTATCGTTATGTTCTCACCCTCACTGATGACTTGAGTAGATATGGGTATGTCTACTTAATGAAACACAAGTTTGAGACCTTTGAAAAGTTCAAGGAATTTCAGAGTGAGGTTGAGAATCAACGTGACAGGAAAATCAAGTTCTTGCGATCAGATCGTGGGGGAGAATACTTGAGTCACGAATTTGGCACACACTTAAGAAAATGTGGAATAGTTTCACAACTCACGCCGCCTGGAACACCTCAGCGTAATGGTGTGTCTGAACATCGTAATCGCACTCTATTGGATATGGTGTGATCTATGATGTCTCTTACCGATCTACCGCTGTCATTTTGGGGCTATGCTTTAGAGACTGCCGCATTCACTTTAAATAGGGCTCCGTCAAAATCCGTTGAGACGACACCGTATGAATTATGGTTTGGGAAGAAACCTAAGCTGTCGTTTCTAAAAGTTTGGGGATGCGATGCTTATGTCAAGAAACTTCAACTTGAAAAGCTCAAACCCAAATCGGAAAAATGTGTCTTCATAGGATACCCTAAAGAAACTATTGGGTATACCATCTACCTCAGATCCGAAGGCAAGATCTTTGTTGCGAAGAATGGGTCCTTTCTAGAGAAAGAGTTTCTCTCGAAAGAAATAAGTGGGAGGAAAGTAGAACTTGATGAAGTATTACCTCTTGAACCGGTAAGTGGCGCAGCTCAAGAAAATGTTCCCGAGGTGCCTGCACCGACTAGAGAGGAAGTTGATGATGATGATCATGAAACTTCAGATCAAGTTGCTACTGAACTTCGTAGGTCCACAAGGACACGTTCCACACCAGAGTGGTACGGCAACCCTGTCTTGGAAATCATGTTGTTAGACAACGGTAAACCTTCGAACTATGAAGAAGCGATGGCGGGCCCGGATTTCGACAAATGGCTGGAAGCCATGAAATCCGAGATAGGATCCATGTATGAAAACGAAGTATGGACTTTGACTGACTTGCCCGATGATCGGCGAGCCATAGAAAATAAATGGATCTTTAAGAAGAAGACAGACGCGGATGGTAACGTAACCATATGTAAAGCTCGGCTTGTCGCTAAGGGTTATCGACAAGTTCAAGGGGTTGACTACGATGAGACTTTCTCACCCGTAGCGAAGCTGAAGTCCGTCCGAATCATGTTAGCAATTGCCGCATTCTATGATTATGAGATATGGCAAATGGACGTCAAAACGGCATTCCTTAATGGTTTCCTTAAGGAAGAATTGTATATGATGCAGCCAGAAGGTTTTGTCGATCCTAAGAATGCTGACAAGGTGTGCAAGCTCCAACGCTCGATTTATGGGCTGGTGCAAGCATCTCGGAGTTGGAACATTCGTTTTGATGAGATGATCAAAGCGTTTGGTTTTACGCGGACTTATGGAGAAGCCTGCATTTACAAGAAAGTGAGTGGGAGCTCTGTAGCATTTCTCATATTGTATGTGGATGACATACTGTTGATGGGAAATGATATAGAATTCTTGGAAAGCATAAAGGCCTACTTGAATAAGTGTTTTTCAATGAAGGATCTTGGAGAAGCTGCTTATATATTAGGCATCAAGATCTATAGAGACAGATCGAGACGCCTCATTGGTCTTTCACAGAGTATGTACCTTGACAAGATATTGAAGAAGTTCAAAATGGATCAGTCAAAGAAGGGGTTCTTGCATGTATTGCAAGGTACGAGATTGAGCATGGCTCAATGCCCAACCACGGCAGAAGATAGAGAAAAGATGAGTGTCGTCCCCTATGCCTTGGCCATAGGGTCTATCATGTATGCTATGTTGTGTACCAGACCTGATGTAAACCTTGTCGTAAGTTTGGTAGGAAGGTACCAAAGTAATCCCGGCATGGAACACTGGATAGCGGTCAAGAATATCCTGAAGTACCTGAAAAGGACTAAGGATATGTTTCTCGTTTATGGAGGTGACGAAGAGCTCGTTGTAAAGGGTTACGTCGATGCTAGTTTCGACACAGATATGGATGACTCTAAGTCACAAACCGGATACGTGTATATTTTGAATGGTGGGGCAGTAAGCTGGTGCAGTTGCAAGCAAAGTGTTGTGGCAGGATCTACATGTGAAGTGGAGTACATGGCAGCCTCGGAGGCAGCACAAGAGGCAATCTGGGTGAAGGAGTTCATTACCGACCTAGGAGTCATACCTAATGCGTCGGGCCCGATGACTCTCTTCTGTGACAACACTGGAGCTATTGCCCTTGCCAAGGAGCCCAGGTTTCACAGGAAGACCAGGCATATCAAGCGTCGCTTCAACTCCATTCGTGAAAGTGTTCAAAATGGAGACATAGATATTTGTAAAGTACATATGGACCTGAATGTGGCAGATCCGTTGACTAAACCTCTCCCTAGAGCAAAACATGATCAACACCAGAACTGCATGGGTGTTCGGTTCATCACAATGTAACTAGACTATTGACTCTAGTGCAAGTGGGAGACTGTTGGAAATATGCCCTAGAGGCAATAATAAAATGGTTATTATTATATTTCTTTGTTCATGATAATTGTCTATTGTTCATGCTATCATTGTGTTATCCGGAAATCGTAATACATGTGTGAATACATAGACCACAACACGTCCCTAGTGAGCCTCTAGTTGACTAGCTCGTTGATCAAAAGATAGTCATGGTTTTCTCACTATGAACATTGGATGTCATTGATAACGGAATCACATCATTAGGAGAATGATGTGATGGACAAGACCCAATCCTAAGCATAGCTCAAAGATCGTGTAGTTCGTTTGTTGTAGCTTTTCCGGATGTCAAGTATCATTTCCTTAGACCATGAGATTGTGCAACTCCCGGATACCGTAGGAGTGCTTTGGGTGTGCCAAACGTCACAACGTAACTGGGTGACTATAAAGGTACACTACAGGTATCTCCGAAAGTGTCCGTTGGGTTGGCACGAATCGAGACTGGGATTTGTCACTCCGTATGACGGAGAGGTATATCTGGGCCCACTCGGTAATGCATCATCATAATGAGCTCAATGTGACCAAGTGGTTGATCACGGGATCATGCATTACGGCACGAGTAAAGTGACTTGCCGGTAACGAGATTGAACGAGGTATTGAGATACCGATGATCGAGTCTTGGGCAAGTAACGAACCGATTGACAAAGGGAATTGTATACGGATTGATTGAATACTTGACATCGTGGTTCATCCGATGAGATCATCGAGGAGCATGTGGGAGCCAACATGGGTATCCAGAACCCGATGTTGGTTATTGACTGGAGAGTTGTCTCGGTCATGTCTGCGTGTCTCCCGAACCCGTAGGGTCTACACACTTAAGGTTCGGTGATGCTAGGGTTGTTGAGATATTAGTATACGGTAACCCGAAAGTTGTTCGGAGTCCCGGATGAGATCTTGGACGTCACGAGGAGTTCCGGAATGGTCCGGAGGTGAAGATTTATATATAGGAAGTCAAGTTTCGGCCATCGGGAAGGTTTCGGGGGTAATCGGTATTGTACCGGGACCACCGGAAGGATCCCGGGGGTCCACCGGGTGGGGCCACCTATCCCGGAGGGGAACCAGCCCCTAGTGGGCTGGTGCGCCCCCCTTGGACCTCCCCCTGCGCCTAGGGTTGGAAACCCTAGGGGTGGGGGCGCCCCACTTGGCTTGGGGGGCAAGCCACCCCCTTGGCCGCCGCCTCCCTTGGAGATTGGATCTCCTAGGGCCGGCGCCCCCCTAGGGACCCTATATATAGTGGGGGGAGGGAGGGCAGCCGCACCCTAGCCCCTGGCCTCTCCCTCTCCCTCCCGTGACACTCCCCCCTCTCCCTGTGCTTGGCGAAGCCCTGCTGAGATCACCGTTGCTTCCACCACCACGCCGTCGTACTTTTTTCAAGTCTGTATAATGTTTTCAAATTCTGGTACTTTTCTCAAATATGTCAACTTTTTAAAAAAGTTGTGTACTTTTCTTAAATCCACGTACTTTTTTCAACCCCGCGTACTTTTTAAAAGTTCATGTAGTTTATTCAAATTCATGTAATTTTTTAAATGGACGTCCATATTCGCATACTTTTTTTGCAAAGAATTCATGAATTTGAGAAATTTATGCGAACTTGAAAAAAGTACGCGTATTTCAAACTCTTTTACGCAAATTTATGTGGATTTGAAAAAATATGTCCACTTGAAACAAGTACATGAGTTTCAGACAAAGTTCATCAATTGGAAAAGGGACATGGATTTGAAAGAAACGCCTGAAATTTAAAATGTATGTAGATTAGAAACAAGTATGCGAATTTCAAAAATAATTCATGGATTTGATAAAATTAGACGAACTTGGAAACAAATATACGGATTTGAAAAAAATACGCAATTTTTTTTCAAAAGACGGATTTGAGAAAAGTAAGCAAATTTTATAATAGTTCACGAATTTGAAAAAAGTATGTTTATTTTTGAAAAAATTATGCGACCTTGCAAAAACAACACGGATTTGAAAAGAGTATGTGAATTTCAAAAAGTTCACGAATATGAAAAAATACGTGAATTTGAGTCAGCACCGGTCAAAACCGGGGTGAGTCAGCACCAAAACCGATCAAAACCAAGACCGGGGATGAACCTTGTCCGGTTTCGGTAGTTGGGGGTGCAAGTTGCCCGGTTTTGAAGTTAAGGGACCAAATCAAGACTCCACAAAAAGTTAACGGATGAAAAATATATTTTTTTTCTTTTTGTTAGTTTCGGAATTCTAGGTGTCACATGTATGCTGAGCATGCATGTGAAAAAACCTCGGCAAACAACTGATAGGCGGGCCCACGGTAGACGTGGCAACGGCTATTTAACATTTCGGCTTCCTATGCCGAGTTCCAAAATCGGCAATGGGCGGACCCTTCGCCCCCCCCCCCCTCGCAAATATTAAATGTGGGCGCATGCGCGGCCCGCTAGCCACAAAATCCCCCCGCGCCCCGCCTCATTTCCTCCTCCCTCGCTCCTCCTTTTCCACACCCCGCCACTGCGCTGCCTCTCCTCCTACACCGCACCGGCGGAGAGTACAACCTTGGCAACGGGCACAAGAGCCGCTGCCACATCGGTGCGGCCATGGGGGCCACCAGCTGCACTCCTCGTCGTCACACCGGCACTAGCATGCACATCCACATGGAGCAGGAGAAGAGGTGAGTTCATCACCTTTTTTCCTGTTTTTCCTTTTCCTAAAATTCTTGAAATTTTGTTCACTAAAATAAGTTAGATCTATATATGATGTGTAGGAAATGCTAGCTAGTAATTAGTACTCCCTCCATTTAGGTGTATAAGTCAACCTTACGAAAACCAAATAATCTCAAAACACTTAGGCGCGATGCATTAACTCTTATCTCGTTTCTTGTTTCTTAACATAAATAAAGGAATCAACCAATAAGAGATATGAGGCGTGCATGCTTTTAGTGACTTGAGACTACCAAACACGACATGCAGTGGCCAGTTCATTGCATGCAATGCTATTAATTAGCAATAAACATTAAGTCATCTCGTTTTTTCCTTCACCTTGGTCACGGTGCACAACCTAATATGACTTATGCACCCAGACGGAGGGAGTACCAATTATTAAAATGCTAGTAATTAATTAGAAGCCAATTTTTTTTGTTAAAAATGCTAGTAGTTAGAGGCAAAACAACTATTTCTTAAAATAATGAAGTTAGATATGATGCAAGAGCATTATGCTTATTTGTTATATATATCTATACTTATAAGAAATAAGTCAATAGCAAAAGCTAGTTATATAGTTTGTTATCTTTTAGAAAGTTAGCTCACATATATATTTGCAACTACTAATTATTAGTGTAAAAAGTGTAGCGATTGCCCGACCTATGATAGTTGTTGGGTCGACTCCTCCAACTACGATGTGCCGGATCCCGTTTATACCGAGGATTCGAATGCGCCAGCATTGACCTCTAGCCCCTAGTCTTCGGACGGCCTCGACTTGATCGAGTTCTACGAAGGACCGGCAGCTGAGGAGCAGTTGGAGGAGGACGATGGGGACGACGTCGGCCCCTCCACTGCCAAGGATGACTAGCCAATGGTCAGCGGCAAGCGTCCTCCCCAGACGATGACCCAGAGTGGGCATCAGAGAGGAAGGAGTAGATGCCTACTAGTATAGCTAGTTGGATTGAGTCTAAAGGTCCGACTTGTGAAACCCTAGTTTGGACATAACTATTATTTATATATCGATGCATGCATGCAATGGTTTCTATGTTTATATATGTAGCTAGTACTTTTGAGGAAAAGCTTCAAGTAACGGTTGTTGGATCCTCCGGAGAATTGAGTAGTGAGTGCAAAAGATATAAGATAAACATCAACGCTCAGTACTAACATATCGAATCACGCAAGATTTAACGGTGCGATAAACAGATCACAAATCCACCATACGCACATCAAACAAACAAATCACGTCATCTTTGCAGCTCGAGCTCGCCGGTGACACTTTATGACATGCTTCAGTTTGGAGCTGGCTACCAATGGAGATGGGCTTATTCGCAGCTCGCCTTCCAATTTTAAGGCTAGGGTTCTTCGTATCTTGCTTTCCTCATGGGTTGGAAAGGGTCAAAAGAAAAGAAAAAACGAATGTAGATTTGTCGTGATCTAAGCCATGCGTACATAAAAGAAATAGATCACATCATCATTGTAGCTCGAGCTCGTCGCTGATGCTTCGTGGCCTGCTTCAGTTTGGAGCTACTTGCCGTTGGGGACGAGCTTATTTGCAGCTCGCCTTCCAATTTGAAGGTGAGGCTTCTTCACATCTTGCTCCTCTCACACACCTCGCGGGTTGGAAAAAGGGTTCACACTCGTAGGAAGATTTGGATAGCATCCTCTTCTTGCATTTCCCTGCAATTTAAGAAATGCAAGAAATGAAAAGCACTGGTGCTCCACAATTAGTTCCAGAGCGGGTGTATTAATTATAGATAAAAATTCTGAACTTACAAGGGTGCACAATATAAAGAAAACAGTACCAAACATGTATAGATAATCTGTTGGATTTCAACCCGAAAATATATAAGCATGATTACCCCAAAATGTTACCCGAAGACCAACTTTGATCCGTGCATAAGGTAATCTTCTCTTGCAGGATCTCTCTTGCACGTCCAACTGCTCTCTGGCAGTGTGGCTTCATCAATTGGTTCCAAGGCTTGAAACCACAGATTGCTACTGGATATCCTTCATAGCTCATATATACAATACCTATAAGGTGTACCATCGAGGTGGTGCAGGCCTCCTCCCTATCTGGCAGCATGAGTGCATGACTGGTGCTGGGTGGGCAGTCAAGATCATCTTATTCATGTTTCGCAAAAAAAAAAGTTCATCTTATTCATATATGCAGAAGGACTTAGTGGAACTACAGCCACATGAAACCATTGCCTGAAACAGGGGAGGGGGCTGAATTCGTACTTGTGGTCTTTGGCCCGTCCATGGAAATCTGCAGCCAAAGGAGAGGTAGGCCCGCCATCGGGGCGGCTAGGCCCTAAGGCTGGAGATACAATACAAGCTGCTCCCTGTGGCCTGTAGATTCAGTCTAGCTACCTACTATCCATTGTGTACACCAAAAGTCTGTCGATGGAGGAGATGTGCTAATTCACAGCTCGCCTTACAATTTTAAATCCCGGTGGGCGGGTGAGGCTTATTCGCATCTTGCTCCCCTCACAGCCTCACATATTGGAAGAGGGTTTAAAGAAGAAGAAAAGAAGCTTTGTCGAGATATAAAACGTGGGATCTCATATTGGAGGGTGAAGGTGATTATGTCAACGATTCCAATATGATCGATCTCCACGACATGGGGTCACCCATATCCAAACATGATGGTCTCATGCCACTAGTTTATTCGAACGTTCGAGCTATCATGTGTAGACAATTGACCCTTCAAGTGACGGTGGAACATAGCAGGCACAGACATGACATGTAGGTCGCTGTTCTCACTCTGAATGTTGAACCGCTTACGATTACAAACGCCAATATATTGTCCAAGCTTGGAAGGGAGACCTTGCCACCGCCCACACCGGCGCCTGGCAATGGCGAGACATGACGAGTCCTTATGGCGAGGTGGTTGTGTTGGATAGAGTGAACAAATCGGGGTGAAACAAATGGATAGTGGTTAATGGCGGGTGCTGCCGATGTAGCCAATGTCTGCATTTGCACTAAAACATCGATGAAATTCTTAGGGACGAACCATACATGGCGTAAGAAGGCGGTAATAGGAAATGGTTCAGGTGTTGTGACTTTCACAAGGGGGCAACAACATGGTTTAATATGACTGCATGCATGCAAAGATTAGTGCAGCCAGCATCCAAAGAGGGTTATGGAATCAAAACAATCATTTTATGTATATAAAGCTCTTGAGTCTATATTTTAACAACCATGCACGCTACCATGATTGCCGCTTGCACTGTGGCTCCTTCATTTGTATGTGTGCTGAATTTGTTCATGTGTCTTCATCTAGGTTATGAAACCCACCCTTGAGTCCATGTCTCGGGATGAAGCTTAGACTAGGTATGCTTTTGATTAAATTACGAAAGTATGTTGTACTGGACTTGCACCCCTTCTACTAACGTTTGTTTGTGGGAGTTAATTTTATTTGAGAGTGTGGCGGGTTTAGATGCTTGAATAGAGGCATGATTCTCATTTTCGCTCTTCTATTCCTTTACAGGATTTCTCTTGTCAATCGCTTCGTTGATGAAGGAAATCAGTCATAAAGGGAAAAAGGAGAGGAGGAGTGCGACCAAGAAAGAGAACATCTGTGAATATCTTATAGGCCCACACGATTGATATGATGTGTTGTAAACTTGTTTTAAATCGACACCTATATATGTGGCAAGTGCACGATGTGGGAAAACAGTATCGATCTTCACCAGGATTGTACAACATGCATGATTCTTTGGCTACAACAATTAATGAGAGTAAATACCGTATGAACATACACATATTTCATTGGGAAATACTTCCTAATGAATATATACTACTCCCTCCGTTTCTAAATATTTGTTTTTCTAGACATTTCAAATGACTACTACATACGGATGTATGTAAACATATTTTAGAGTGTAGATTCACTCATTTTGCTCCGTATGTAGTCACTTGTTGAAATGCCTAGAAAGACAAGTATTTAGGAACGGAGGGAGTATATGACAGCTTGATTCATTTTTAGTAACGAAAACAACCAGCGCGTGATTCTTGTTTTGGTAATGAACAAATCTATAAATTTTAGGAAGGAAACATAGGATAGGTATCTCTTGATCTTGATGTGTTAAAATATGTATTTTTTTCTGAGGGAGGAAGGGAATTTTATACTCCTATTAGAGCTAACAGATCGACTCATCAGGACAATGCGCGCCTGGATACCTGCACAATATTTTGACCCAACCTTCCAATTTTGACACTCTCAGATGACTAGTACTCCACCACATTAAATGAACTGGTTTAATTTCTTTCCGAATACTAGAAGATATCACCACAGGTTGTAAACCACAATAAAGAATGCCAGCTAGCACACTTCAAAGAAACGTCAGGGCAGTAAGGTTAAATAGGTAGACATCCCCTCCGATCCCATTGCACAAAGTTTTGGACTTTTGAATCTATGAAAAGAAGAGGAGAAGGGCGAGAGTTTTCAATGGAAGACCGTGAGGGAGTGGGAGGGGGGTCACCGGAGGGGGGCCAGAAGAGGGAGGAAGATGCCCGGGAGATGGTGGATGGTGTGACGGAGCCACCAGATTGGCTTCCAGATGGATGGATCTGGGAGGTCCGCTGTGATGACGACGGTGAACACTGTGAGGTACCACACCCGTCGCACTCACCGAAGGCAGCTTCCCTGCTACCATCGGTGATCCTGTTGCGCCCATCCTCTCGTTTTCATTTTACGTGCCATACTTTTCCCTTATCCGTCATCAATCAAAAAATCGAATACCGAAGAGTATCGGTCGCTCCTTCTAGTTCCGGATTGCTCCGCGCTTAGTCGCTCGCCGTCGCCAGAGTTGGAGGCTGCTGGGTGACCACCGCCGCGTGGATCTGGCGTTGCGTAGGAGATGGGCGAATTTTTGCCCATGCATCCTATTCCTGTGATCATGTCCCCTAGCTAGGACCCCGATACCCGCCAACACCACGGCAAGCGCGGTGTCGTCGAAGCCGAAGACCTGGGCCTTCTGGTGGCTCCGCCATGTGTCTCCGGCCGAGAATAAGCTATTGTCGGAGACGAGCTAACGGATCCAGCAGGCAATTGTATTACAAGGAAATTTACATTAATTAGCACGATGGTAGGTTCTTACTCTTTGCGGGTAGAAATCTCCTAGACACATACGTACACTTGGGATTGCACCGAAAGGCCTTCGTGGTGCCAAGAAAAGACATCACCAAACATATTCGCAGTCCATGCTCTTGTTCTGCTGTAAGAAAATCCATCCATATTCTTCTAGAGTTCGGATGTACTACAGGGATACATGCTTATAGATAGACTTACTAAAACGCATGTTCATTCTCTACAGATGTTTGTATATATGCTATTTTGTTTTTAGTTTCCATTTTATTATTGGGGATATGTGATTTTTTTCTCATTACTTTTATTTTTGTCCAGTACTACATATGTCCAGTGTCAGGGGCCGAATTCACGATGAAGGCAGAGGTCCTGAAGTACCTCTTCTCCGAGATGGATGAGCAATATATAGAATCGATGGAAGCTGCTGCTGCTGATTGGATGCTCCACGTATGTTTTTCTTAGCACGGCAAGGTCATTATACATTTTTTTTACAATATCAATCATTGATTTATCAATCTATCATGGTATGCAGAAAGCACACGACTGGCTTCCACAGGGGTGGCTGCTTGAGATCAGAGCAGGCGGGGAAAACATGGACAAGATGTACAAGGTGGTTTTTTTTTTGTTATATCAACCAAGTAATCCTCCTATGTATAAATTAAACTGCCGGTGTACCTTTAGAAGCTAGGGTCTCTCAAACTCCTGCAGGTGGTGCCGCTGCCGCCGAGGTGATCGCTAGGTCGGCGTTTGTGCAAAGCGCTTGGCTGCACCCTACATGCAATACCCTAGCAACTAGTGGGGCGACCAACAGTGATCGATCTGAGCACTGGAGGTCGAAGTGTCTAACTGTCCAGGGCTAGTGTTTCAGCCGTATATATGATCCATGTAGCATGTAGCCTGTATGGCTTACATCTGATTGATCGCATTAGCAATGGGCGACTGGGCTCTTAGGCAGACGAGAGATACGACATTCATACAACATTGAAGCTAATGGTCAGACACTAACTGTGATTATCATAATCCTCCTTATACAGAATACATGCGGAAATTGTAGAGTTATGTTCTAGTTCTGTTAGGATAGAGTTCGTGCTACCAGGTTAATTTCGGGAAGCTGTCGTGTCATGGCCGAGTTGTGCTAGCTAGGATTTCAACTCCGAGTAGTGTAGGTGGTCGTGGCTGTGTACGCTTTCCATACCGTGACACAGAGACGCAATAGAAAAAAGAGGGTTACGACATATGTGACCTTGGCCACACATTTCCTGTCTTAGTGTTCATGATTTATTTGATGTGATGTATTCTTGGGTGAAACACAGGAGTGTCGAATCAAAACATTCTACAGTAATTTGAGAGGAACTAGCACACATGCCCGTGCGTTGCAACGGGATAATAAAATTACATGCCTCTAGTTTAATATAAGAATGGATCAAGACCCCACATATTTGTAATCTCTAATTCAACATGGCACTCTTTAATTAGAGCCAAACCAGTATATTCTCCTTTATTGGCATTTGCCACACTTTCTTTCTTAAGAATTTATTGGCACATGTAAAGCGACCACCGTCAGTAATTTATGGTGCCAATTATTCTGAACAAGCCGATTTAGCTCAATATGCCGGATGCGGATCAGGCCCAGTATGGAACTGCCCAAACACACGACCTGAATGACACGACCGCATGTTGCTAGCCACTCAAACAAACTTGTCTTGCTAACCAATGCCAAACGTCACAACGTAACTGGGTGACTATAAAGGTACACTACAGGTATCTCCGAAAGTGTCTGTTGGGTTGGCACGAATCGAGACTGGGATTTGTCACTCCGTATGACGGAGAGGTATCTCTGGGCTCACTCGGTAATGCATCATCATAATGAGCTCAATGTGACCAAGTGGTTGATCACGGGATCATGCATTACGGCACGAGTAAAGTGACTTGCCGGTAACGAGATTGAACGGGGTATTGGGGTACCGACGATCGAGTCTCGGGCAAGTAACGTATCGATTGACAAAGGGAATTGTATACGGATTGATTGAATCCTCGACATCGTGGTTCATTCGATGAGATCATCGAGGAGCATGTGGGAGCCAACATGGGTATCCAGATCCCGCTGTTGGTTATTGACCGGAGAGTCGTCTCGGTCATGTCTGCGTGTCTCCCGAACCCGTAGGGTCTACACACTTAAGGTTCGGTGACGCTAGGGTTGTTGAGATATTAGTATATGGTAACCCGAAAGTTGTTCGGAGTCCCGGATGAGATCCCGGACGTCACGAGGAGTTCCGGAATGGTACGGAGGTGAAGATTTATATATAGGAAGTCAAGTTTCGGCCATCGGGAAGGTTTCGGGGGTAATCGGTATTGTACCGGGACCACCGGAAGGGTCCCGGGGGTCCACCCGGTGGGGCCACCTATCCTGGAGGGCCCCATGGGCTGAAGTGGGAGGGGAACCATCCCCTAGTGGGCTAGTGCGCCCCCCTTGGGCCTCCCCCTGCGCCTAGGGTTGGAAACCCTAGGGGTGGGGGCGCCCCACTTGGCTTGGGGGGCAAGCCACCCCATTGGCCGCCGCCCCCCTTGGAGATTGGATCTCCTAGGGCCGGCGCCCCCCCCCCTAGGGACCATATATATAGTGGGGGAGGGAGGGCAGCCGCACCCTAGCCCCTGGCCTCTCCCTCTCCCTCCCGTGACACTCCTCCCTCTCCCTGTGCTTGGCGAAGCCCTGCCGAGATCACTGTTGCTTCCACCACCACGCCGTCGTGCTGCTGAATCTTCATCAACCTATCCTTACCCCTTGCTGGATCAAGTTGGAGGAGACGTCTTCCCAACCGTACGTGTGTTGAACGCGGAGGTGTCGTCCGTTCGGCGCTAGGTCATCGGTGATTTGGATCACGGCGAGTACGACTCCATCAACCCCGTTCTCTTGAACGCTTCCGCGCACGATCTATAAGGGTATGTAGATGCACTCCTCTCTCCCTCGTTGCTAGATGAATCCATAGATTGGTCTTGGTGATGCATAGAAAATTTTAAATTTCTGCTACGTTCCCCAACAGTGGCATCATGAGCTAAGTCTATGCGTAGTTTCTATGCACGAGTAGAACACAAAGCAGTTGTGGGTGTGGATATTGTCAATTTGCTTGCCGTTACTAGTATTATCTTGATTCGGCGGCATCGTGGGATGAAGCGGCCCGGACCGACCTTACACGTACGCTTACGTGAGACTGGTTCCACCGATTGACATGCACTAGTTGCATAAGGTGGCTGGCGGGTGTCTGTCTCTCCCACTTTAGTCGGATCGGATTCAATGAAAAGGGTCCTTATGAAGGGTAAATAGAAATTGGCATATCACATTGTGGTTTTGGCGTAGGTAAGAAACGTTCTTGCTAGAAACCTATAGCAGCCACGTAAAAACTTGCAACAACAATTAGAGGACATCTAACTTGTTTTTGCAGCATGTGTCGTGTGATGTGATATGGCCAAAAGGATGTGATGAATGATATATGTGATGTATGAGATTGATCATGTTCTTGTAATAGGAATCACGACTTGCATATCGATGAGTATGACAACCGGCAGGAGCCATAGAAGTTGTCTTTATTTATTTATGACCTGCGTGTCAACATAAACGCCATGTAGTTACTTTACTTTGTTGCTAAAGTATTAGCCATAGTAGTAGAAGTAATAGATGACGAGACAACTTCAAGAAGACACGATGATGGAGATCATGATGATGGAGATCATGGTGTCATGCCGGTGACAACGATGATCATGGAGCCCCGAAGATGGAGATCAAAAGGGCAAATGATATTGGCCATATCATGTCACTGTTTGATTGCATATGATGTTTATCATGTTTTACATCTTATTTGCTTAGAACGACGGTAGCTTAAATAAGATGATCCCTCGTAATAATTTCAAGAAAGTGTTCCCCCTAACTATGCACCGTTGCGAAGGTTCGTTGTTTCGAAGCACCACGTGATGATCGGGTGTGATAGATTCTAACGTTCGAATACAACGGGTGTAAGCCAGATTTACACACGCAATACACTTAGGTTGACTTGACGAGCCTAGCATGTACAGACATGGCCTTGGAACACGGAAGACCGAAAGGTCGAGCATGAGTCGTATAGAAAATACGATCAACATGAAGATGTTCACCAATGTTGACTAGTCCGTCTCACGTGATGATCGGACACGGCCTAGTTAACTCGGATCATGTTTCACTTAGATGACTAGAGGGATGTCTATCTGAGTGGGAGTTCATTGAATAATTTGATTAGATGAACTTAATTATCATGAACTTAGTCTAAAAATCTTTACGCTATGTCTTGTAGATCAAATGGCCCATGCTAATGTTGCCCTCAACTTCAACGCGTTCCTAGAGAAAACCAAGCTGAAAGATGATGGCAGCAACTATACGGAGTGGGTCCGGAACCTGAGGATCATACTCATAGTTGCCAAGAAAGATTATGTCCTAGAAGCACCGCTAGGTGACGCACCCATCCCAGAGAACCAAGACGTTATGAACGCTTGGCAGTCACGTGCTGATGATTACTCCCTCGTTCAGTGTGGCATGCTTTACAGCTTAGAACCGGGGCTCCAAAAGCATTTTGAGAGACACGGAGCATATGAGATGTTCGAAGAGCTGAAAATGGTTTTCCAAGCTCATGCCCGGGTCGATATATATGAAGTCTCCGACAAGTTCTTCAGCTGTAAGATGGAGGAAAATAGTTCTGTCAGTGAGCACATACTCAAAATGTCTGGGTTGCATAACCACTTGACTCAGCTGGGAGTTAATCTCCCGGATGACGCGGTCATTGACAGAATCCTTCAGTCGCTTCCACCGAGCTACAAGAGCTTTGTGATGAACTTCAATATGCAGGGGATGGAAAAGACCATTCCTGAGGTATATTCAATGCTGAAATCAGCAGAGGTGGAAATCAAAAAGGAACATCAAGTGTTGATGGTGAATAAAACCACTAAGTTCAAGAAAGGCAAGGGTAAGAAGAACTTCAAGAAGGACGGCAAGGGAATTGCCGCGCCCGGTAAGCAAGCTGCCGGGAAGAAGCCAAAGAATGGACCCAAGCCCGAGACTGGGTGTTTTTATTGCAAGGGAAGTGGTCACTAGAAGCGGAACTGCCCCAAATACTTAGCGGACAAGAAGGCCGGCAACACTAAAGGTATATGTGATATACATGTAATTGATGTGTACCTTACCAGTACTCGTAGTAGCTCCTGGGTATTTGATACCGGTGCGGTTGCTCACATTTGTAACTCAAAGCAGGAGCTGCGGAATAAGCGGAGACTGGCGAAGGACGAGGTCACGATGCGCGTCGGGAATGGTTCCAAGGTCGATGTGATCGCCGTCGGCACACTACCTCTACATTTACCTATGGGATTAGTTTTAAACCTCAATAATTGTTATTTAGTGCCAGCTTTGAGCATGAACATTGTATCAGGATCTCGTTTAATTCGAGATGGCTACTCATTTAAATCCGAGAATAATGGTTGTTCTATTTATATGAGAGATATGTTTTATGGTCATGCTCCGTTGGTGAATGGTTTGTTCTTAATGAATCTCGAGAGTAATGTTACACATATTCATAGTGTGAATATCAAAATATGTAAGGTTGATAATGATAGTCTCACATACTTGTGGCACTGCCACCTTGGTCACATAGGTGTCAAACGCATGAAGAAGCTCCATGCAGATGGACTTTTGGAGTCTCTTGATTACGAATCATTTGACACGTGCGAACCATGCCTCATGGGTAAAATGACCAAGACTCCATTCTCAGGAACAATGGAGCGAGCAACCAACTTATTGGAAATCATACATACTCATGTGTGCGGTCCAATGAGTGTTGAGGCTCGCGGTGGCTATCGTTATGTTCTCACCCTCACTGATGACTTGAGTAGATATGGGTATGTCTACTTAATGAAACACAAGTTTGAGACCTTTGAAAAGTTCAAGGAATTTCAGAGTGAGGTTGAGAATCAACGTGACAGGAAAATCAAGTTCTTGCGATCAGATCGTGGGGGAGAATACTTGAGTCACGAATTTGGCACACACTTAAGAAAATGTGGAATAGTTTCACAACTCACGCCGCCTGGAACACCTCAGCGTAATGGTGTGTCTGAACATCGTAATCGCACTCTATTGGATATGGTGTGATCTATGATGTCTCTTACCGATCTACCGCTGTCATTTTGGGGCTATGCTTTAGAGACTGCCGCATTCACTTTAAATAGGGCTCCGTCAAAATCCGTTGAGACGACACCGTATGAATTATGGTTTGGGAAGAAACCTAAGCTGTCGTTTCTAAAAGTTTGGGGATGCGATGCTTATGTCAAGAAACTTCAACTTGAAAAGCTCAAACCCAAATCGGAAAAATGTGTCTTCATAGGATACCCTAAAGAAACTATTGGGTATACCATCTACCTCAGATCCGAAGGCAAGATCTTTGTTGCGAAGAATGGGTCCTTTCTAGAGAAAGAGTTTCTCTCGAAAGAAATAAGTGGGAGGAAAGTAGAACTTGATGAAGTATTACCTCTTGAACCGGTAAGTGGCGCAGCTCAAGAAAATGTTCCCGAGGTGCCTGCACCGACTAGAGAGGAAGTTGATGATGATGATCATGAAACTTCAGATCAAGTTGCTACTGAACTTCGTAGGTCCACAAGGACACGTTCCACACCAGAGTGGTACGGCAACCCTGTCTTGGAAATCATGTTGTTAGACAACGGTGAACCTTCGAACTATGAAGAAGCGATGGCGGGCCCGGATTTCGACAAATGGCTGGAAGCCATGAAATCCGAGATAGGATCCATGTATGAAAACGAAGTATGGACTTTGACTGACTTGCCCGATGATCGGCGAGCCATAGAAAATAAATGGATCTTTAAGAAGAAGACAGACGCGGATGGTAACGTAACCATATGTAAAGCTCGGCTTGTCGCTAAGGGTTATCGACAAGTTCAAGTGGTTGACTACGATGAGACTTTCTCACCCGTAGCGAAGCTGAAGTCCGTCCGAATCATGTTAGCAATTGCCGCATTCTATGATTATGAGATATGGCAAATGGACGTCAAAACGGCATTCCTTAATGGTTTCCTTAAGGAAGAATTGTATATGATGCAGCCAGAAGGTTTTGTCGATCCTAAGAATGCTGACAAGGTGTGCAAGCTCCAACGCTCGATTTATGGGCTGGTGCAAGCATCTCGGAGTTGGAACATTCGTTTTGATGAGATGATCAAAGCGTTTGGTTTTACGCGGACTTATGGAGAAGCCTGCATTTACAAGAAAGTGAGTGGGAGCTCTGTAGCATTTCTCATATTGTATGTGGATGACATACTGTTGATGGGAAATGATATAGAATTCTTGGAAAGCATAAAGGCCTACTTGAATAAGTGTTTTTCAATGAAGGATCTTGGAGAAGCTGCTTATATATTAGGCATCAAGATCTATAGAGACAGATCGAGACGCCTCATTGGTCTTTCACAGAGTATGTACCTTGACAAGATATTGAAGAAGTTCAAAATGGATCAGTCAAAGAAGGGGTTCTTGCATGTATTGCAAGGTACGAGATTGAGCATGGCTCAATGCCCAACCACGGCAGAAGATAGAGAAAAGATGAGTGTCGTCCCCTATGCCTTGGCCATAGGGTCTATCATGTATGCTATGTTGTGTACCAGACCTGATGTAAACCTTGTCGTAAGTTTGGTAGGAAGGTACCAAAGTAATCCCGGCATGGAACACTGGATAGCGGTCAAGAATATCCTGAAGTACCTGAAAAGGACTAAGGATATGTTTCTCGTTTATGGAGGTGACGAAGAGCTCGTTGTAAAGGGTTACGTCGATGCTAGTTTCGACACAGATATGGATGACTCTAAGTCACAAACCGGATACGTGTATATTTTGAATGGTGGGGCAGTAAGCTGGTGCAGTTGCAAGCAAAGTGTTGTGGCAGGATCTACATGTGAAGTGGAGTACATGGCAGCCTCGGAGGCAGCACAAGAGGCAATCTGGGTGAAGGAGTTCATTACCGACCTAGGAGTCATACCTAATGCGTCGGGCCCGATGACTCTCTTCTGTGACAACACTGGAGCTATTGCCCTTGCCAAGGAGCCCAGGTTTCACAGGAAGACCAGGCATATCAAGCGTCGCTTCAACTCCATTCGTGAAAGTGTTCAAAATGGAGACATAGATATTTGTAAAGTACATATGGACCTGAATGTGGCAGATCCGTTGACTAAACCTCTCCCTAGAGCAAAACATGATCAACACCAGAACTGCATGGGTGTTCGGTTCATCACAATGTAACTAGACTATTGACTCTAGTGCAAGTGGGAGACTGTTGGAAATATGCCCTAGAGGCAATAATAAAATGGTTATTATTATATTTCTTTGTTCATGATAATTGTCTATTGTTCATGCTATCATTGTGTTATCCGGAAATCGTAATACATGTGTGAATACATAGACCACAACACGTCCCTAGTGAGCCTCTAGTTGACTAGCTCGTTGATCAAAAGATAGTCATGGTTTCTCACTATGAACATTGGATGTCATTGATAACGGAATCACATCATTAGGAGAATGATGTGATGGACAAGACCCAATCCTAAGCATAGCTCAAAGATCGTGTAGTTCGTTTGTTGTAGCTTTTCCGGATGTCAAGTATCATTTCCTTAGACCATGAGATTGTGCAACTCCCGGATACCGTAGGAGTGCTTTGGGTGTGCCAAACGTCACAACGTAACTGGGTGACTATAAAGGTACACTACAGGTATCTCCGAAAGTGTCCGTTGGGTTGGCACGAATCGAGACTGGGATTTGTCACTCCGTATGACGGAGAGGTATATCTGGGCCCACTCGGTAATGCATCATCATAATGAGCTCAATGTGACCAAGTGGTTGATCACGGGATCATGCATTACGGCACGAGTAAAGTGACTTGCCGGTAACGAGATTGAACGAGGTATTGAGATACCGATGATCGAGTCTTGGGCAAGTAACGAACCGATTGACAAAGGGAATTGTATACGGATTGATTGAATACTTGACATCGTGGTTCATCCGATGAGATCATCGAGGAGCATGTGGGAGCCAACATGGGTATCCAGAACCCGATGTTGGTTATTGACTGGAGAGTTGTCTCGGTCATGTCTGCGTGTCTCCCGAACCCGTAGGGTCTACACACTTAAGGTTCGGTGATGCTAGGGTTGTTGAGATATTAGTATACGGTAACCCGAAAGTTGTTCGGAGTCCCGGATGAGATCTTGGACGTCACGAGGAGTTCCGGAATGGTCCGGAGGTGAAGATTTATATATAGGAAGTCAAGTTTCGGCCATCGGGAAGGTTTCGGGGGTAATCGGTATTGTACCGGGACCACCAGAAGGATCCCGGGGGTCCACCGGGTGGGGCCACCTATCCCGGAGGGGAACCAGCCCCTAGTGGGCTGGTGCGCCCCCCTTGGACCTCCCCTGCGCCTAGGGTTGGAAACCCTAGGGGTGGGGGCGCCCCACTTGGCTTGGGGGGCAAGCCACCCCCTTGGCCGCCGCCTCCCTTGGAGATTGGATCTCCTAGGGCCGGCGCCCCCCTAGGGACCCTATATATAGTGGGGGGAGGGAGGGCAGCCGCACCCTAGCCCCTGGCCTCTCCCTCTCCCTCCCGTGACACTCCCCCCTCTCCCTGTGCTTGGCGAAGCCCTGCTGAGATCACCGTTGCTTCCACCACCACGCCGTCGTACTTTTTTCAAGTCTGTATAATGTTTTCAAATTCTGGTACTTTCTCAATATGTCAACTTTTTAAAAAAGTTGTGTACTTTTCTTAAATCCACGTACTTTTTTCAACCCCGCGTACTTTTTAAAAGTTCATGTAGTTTATTCAAATTCATGTAATTTTTTAAATGGACGTCCATATTCGCATACTTTTTTTGCAAAGAATTCATGAATTTGAGAAATTTATGCGAACTTGAAAAAAGTACGCGTATTTCAAACTCTTTTACGCAAATTTATGTGGATTTGAAAAAATATGTCCACTTGAAACAAGTACATGAGTTTCAGACAAAGTTCATCAATTGGAAAAGGGACATGGATTTGAAAGAAACGCCTGAAATTTAAAATGTATGTAGATTAGAAACAAGTATGCGAATTTCAAAAATAATTCATGGATTTGATAAAATTAGACGAACTTGGAAACAAATATACGGATTTGAAAAAAATACGCAATTTTTTTTCAAAAGACGGATTTGAGAAAAGTAAGCAAATTTTATAATAGTTCACGAATTTGAAAAAAGTATGTTTATTTTTGAAAAAATTATGCGACCTTGCAAAAACAACACGGATTTGAAAAGAGTATGTGAATTTCAAAAAGTTCACGAATATGAAAAATACGTGAATTTGAGTCAGCACCGGTCAAAACCGGGGTGAGTCAGCACCAAAACCGATCAAAACCAAGACCGGGGATGAACCTTGTCCGGTTTCGGTAGTTGGGGGTGCAAGTTGCCCGGTTTTGAAGTTAAGGGACCAAATCAAGACTCCACAAAAAGTTAACGGATGAAAAATATATTTTTTTTCTTTTTGTTAGTTTCGGAATTCTAGGTGTCACATGTATGCTGAGCATGCATGTGAAAAAACCTCGGCAAACAACTGATAGGCGGGCCCACGGTAGACGTGGCAACGGCTATTTAACATTTCGGCTTCCTATGCCGAGTTCCAAAATCGGCAATGGGCGGACCCTTCGCCCCCCCCCCCCCCTCGCAAATATTAAATGTGGGCGCATGCGCGGCTCGCTAGCCACAAAATCCCCACGCGCCCTGCCTCATTTCCTCCTCCGTCGCTCCTCCTTTTCCACACCCCGCCACTGCGCTGCCTCTCCTCCTACACCGCACCGGCGGAGAGTACAACCTTGGCAACGGGCACAAGAGCCGCTGCCACATCGGTGCGGCCATGGGGGCCACCAGCTGCACTCCTCGTCGTCACACCGGCACTAGCATGCACATCCACATGGAGCAGGAGAAGAGGTGAGTTCATCACCTTTTTTCCTGTTTTTCCTTTTCCTAAAATTCTTGAAATTTTGTTCACTAAAATAAGTTAGATCTATATATGATGTGTAGGAAATGCTAGCTAGTAATTAGTACTCCCCCCGTCTAGGTGTATAAGTCACCCAAATAATCTAAAAACACTTAGGCGTGGTACATTAACTCTCATGTCGTTTCTTGTTTCTTGACATAGATAAAGGAATCAATCAATAAGATATATGAAGCGTGCATGCTTTTAGTGACTTGAAACTACCAAACACGACATGCAATGGTCAGTTTATTGCATAAAATGCTATTAATTAGCAATAAACATTAAGTCATCTCCTTTTTTCCTTCGCCTTTGTCATGGTGCACAACCTAAGATGACTTATATGTACCCAGACGGAGGGAGTACCAAATTATTAAAATGCTACAAATTAATTAGAAGCCAAAAAAATATTTGTTAAAATGCTAGTAGTTAGAAGCAAAACAATTATTTGTTAAAATAATGAAGTTAGGTATGATGCATGAGCATTATGCTTATTTGTTATATATAGCTATACTTATAAGAAATAAGTTAATAGCAAATGCTAGTTATATATAGTTCGTTATCTTTTAGAAAGTTAGCTCACATATATATATTTGCAACTACTAATTATTAGTGTAAAAAGTATAGCGATTGCCCGACCTATGATAGCGGTTGGGTCGACTCCTCCCAACTACGATGTGCCGGATCCCGTTTATACCGACGATTCGAATGCGCCAGCATTGACCTCTAGCACCTATTCTTCAGACGGCCTTGACTTGATCGAGTTCTACGAAGGACCGGCAACTGAGGAGCAGTTGGAGGAGGACGATGGGGACGATGTCGACCCCCTCCACTGCCAACGATGACTAGCCGACGGTCAGCGGCAAGCGTCCTCCCCAGACGATGGCCCGGAGGGGGCATCGGAGAAGAAGGAGTAGATGTCTACTAGTATAGCTAGTTGGATCGAGTCTAAAGGTCCGACTTGTGAAACCCTAGTTTGGACATAACTATTATTTATATATCGATGCATGCATGCAATGGTTTCTATGTTTACATATGTAGTTAGTACTTTTGACGAAAAGCTTCAAGTAACCGTTGTTGGATCCTTCGGAGAAGTGAGTAGTGAATGCAAAAGATATAAGATAAACATCAACACTCAGTAGTAACATATCGAATCACTCAAGATTTAACGGTGCAATAAACAGATCACAAATCGACCATACGCAGATTGAAAAACAAATCACGTCATCTTCGCAGCTCGAGCTCGCCGGTGACACTTTATGACATGCTTCAGTTTGGAGCTGGCTACCAATGGAGATGGGCTTATTCGCAGCTCGCCTTCCAATTTTAAGGCTAGGGTTCTTCGTATTTTGCTTTCCTCATGGGTTGGAAAGGGTTAAAAGAAAAGAAAAAACGAATGTAGATTTGTCGTGATCTAAGCCATATACGTATATAAAAGAAATAGATCACGTCATCATTGTAGCTCGAGCTCGTCGCTGATGCTTCGTGGCCTGCTTCAGTTTGGAGCTACTTGCCATTGGGGACGAGCTAATTCGCAGCTCGCCTTCCAATTTGAAGGTGAGGCTTCTTGGCATCTTGCTCCTCTCACACACCTCGCGGGTTGGAAAAAGGGTTCACACTCGTAGGAAGATTTGGATAGCATCCTCTTCTTGCATTTCCCTGCAATTTAAGAAATGCAAGAAATGAAAAGCACTGGTGCTCCACAATTAGTTCCAGAGCGGGTGTATTAATTATAGATAAAAATTCTGAACTTACAAGGGCGCACAATATAAAGAAAACAGTACCAAACATGTATAGATAATCTGTTGGATTTCAACCCTAAAATATATAAGCATGATTACCCCAAAATGTTACCCGAAGACCAACTTTGATCCGTGCATAAGGGTATTCTTCTCTTGCAGGATCTCTCTTGCACGTCCAACTGCTCTCCGGCAGTGTGGCTTCATCAATTGGTTCCAAGGCTTGAAACCACAGATTGCTACTGGATATCCTTTATAGCTCATACAATACCTATAAGGTGTACCAATGTACCATCGAGGTGATGCAAGCCTCCTCCCTATCTGGCGGCATGACTGGTGCTGCGTGGGCTGTCAAGTTCATCTTATTCATGTTTCGCAAAAAAAAAAGTTCATCTTATTCATATAAGCAAAAGGACTTAGTGGGACTACAGCCACATGAAACCATTGCCTGAAACAGGGGGGAAATTCGTACTTGTGGTCTTTGGCCCGTTCATGGAAATCTGCAGCCAAAGGAGAGGTAGGCCCGCCATCGGGGCGGCTAGGACCTAAGGCAGGAGATACAATACAAGCTGCTCCCTGTGGCCTGTAGATTTAGTCTAGCTACCTACTATCCACAGTGTACACCCAAAGTCTGCCGATGGAGGAGATGTGCTTATTCACAGCTCGCCTTACAATTTTAAGTCCGGGTGGGTGGGTGAGGCTTCTTCGCATCTTGCTCCCCTCACACCCTCACATGTTGGAAGAGGGTTTAAAGAAGAAGAAAAGAAGCTTTGTCGAGATATAAAACGCGGGATCTCATATTGGAGCGTGAAGGTGATTATGTCAACGATTCCAATATGATAGGTCTCCATGACATGGGGTCACCCATATCCAAACACGATGGTCTCATGCCACTAGTTTATTCGAACGTTCCAGCTATCATGTGTAGACAATGGACCCTTCAAATGACGGTGGAACATAGCAGGCACAGACATGACATGTAGGTCGCTGTTCTCACTCTGAATGTTGAACTGCTTACGATTACGAACGCCAATACATTGTCCAAGCTTGTAAGGGAGACCTTTGCCATCGCCCACACCAGTGCCTAGCAATGGCGAGACATGACGAGTCCTTATGGGGAGGTGGTTGTGTTGGATAGAGTGAACAAATCGGGGTGGAACAAATGGATAGGGGTTAATGGCGGGTGATGCCGATGTAGCCAATGTCTGCATTTGCATTAAAACATCGATGAAATTTTTAGGGACGAACCATACATTGTGTAAGAAGGCGGTAATAGGAAATGGTTCAGGTGTTGTGACTTTCACAAGGGGGCAACAACATGGTTTAATATGACTGCATGCATGCAAAGATTAGTGCAGCCAGCATCCAAAGAGGGTTATGGAATCAAAACAATCATTTTATGTATATAAAGCTCTTGAGTCTATATTTTAACAACCATGCACGCTACCATGATTGCCGCTTGCACTGTGGCTCCTTCATTTGTATGTGTGCTGAATTTGTTCATGTGTCTTCATCTAGGTTATGAAACCCACCCTTGAGTCCATGTCTCGGGATGAAGCTTAGACTAGGTATGCTTTTGATTAAATTACGAAAGTATGTTGTACTGGACTTGCACCCCTTCTACTAACGTTTGTTTGTGGGAGTTAATTTTATTTGAGAGTGTGGCGGGTTTAGATGCTTGAATAGAGGCATGATTCTCATTTTCGCTCTTCTATTCCTTTACAGGATTTCTCTTGTCAATCGCTTCGTTGATGAAGGAAATCAGTCATAAAGGGAAAAAGGAGAGGAGGAGTGCGACCAAGAAAGAGAACATCTGTGAATATCTTATAGGCCCACACGATTGATATGATGTGTTGTAAACTTGTTTTAAATCGACACCTATATATGTGGCAAGTGCACGATGTGGGAAAACAGTATCGATCTTCACCAGGATTGTACAACATGCATGATTCTTTGGCTACAACAATTAATGAGAGTAAATACCGTATGAACATACACATATTTCATTGGGAAATACTTCCTAATGAATATATACTACTCCCTCCGTTTCTAAATATTTGTTTTTCTAGACATTTCAAATGACTACTACATACGGATGTATGTAAACATATTTTAGAGTGTAGATTCACTCATTTTGCTCCGTATGTAGTCACTTGTTGAAATGCCTAGAAAGACAAGTATTTAGGAACGGAGGGAGTATATGACAGCTTGATTCATTTTTAGTAACGAAAACAACCAGCGCGTGATTCTTGTTTTGGTAATGAACAAATCTATAAATTTTAGGAAGGAAACATAGGATAGGTATCTCTTGATCTTGATGTGTTAAAATATGTATTTTTTTCTGAGGGAGGAAGGGAATTTTATACTCCTATTAGAGCTAACAGATCGACTCATCAGGACAATGCGCGCCTGGATACCTGCACAATATTTTGACCCAACCTTCCAATTTTGACACTCTCAGATGACTAGTACTCCACCACATTAAATGAACTGGTTTAATTTCTTTCCGAATACTAGAAGATATCACCACAGGTTGTAAACCACAATAAAGAATGCCAGCTAGCACACTTCAAAGAAACGTCAGGGCAGTAAGGTTAAATAGGTAGACATCCCCTCCGATCCCATTGCACAAAGTTTTGGACTTTTGAATCTATGAAAAGAAGAGGAGAAGGGCGAGAGTTTTCAATGGAAGACCGTGAGGGAGTGGGAGGGGGGTCACCGGAGGGTGGCCAGAAGAGGGAGGAAGATGCCCGGGAGATGATGGATGGTGTGACGGAGCCACCAGATTGGCTTCCAGATGGATGGATCTGGGAGGTCCGCTGTGATGACGACGGTGAACACTGTGAGGTACCACACCCGTCGCACTCACCGAAGGCAGCTTCCCTGCTACCATCGGTGATCCTGTTGCGCCCATCCTCTCGTTTTCATTTTACGTGCCATACTTTTCCCTTATCCGTCATCAATCAAAAAATCGAATACCGAAGAGTATCGGTTGCTCCTTCTAGTTCCGGATTGCTCCGCGCTTAGTCGCTCGCCGTCGCCAGAGTTGGAGGCTGCTGGGTGACCACCGCCGCGTGGATCTGGCGTTGCGTAGGAGATGGGCGAATTTTTGCCCATGCATCCTATTCCTGTGATCATGTCCCCTAGCTAGGACCCCGATACCCGCCAACACCACGGCAAGCGCGGTGTCGTCGAAGCCGAAGACCTGGGCCTTCTGGTGGCTCCGCCATGTGTCTCCGGCCGAGAATAAGCTATTGTCGGAGACGAGCTAACGGATCCAGCAGGCAATTGTATTACAAGGAAATTTACATTAATTAGCACGATGGTAGGTTCTTACTCTTTGCGGGTAGAAATCTCCTAGACACATACGTACACTTGGGATTGCACCGAAAGGCCTTCGTGGTGCCAAGAAAAGACATCACCAAACATATTCGCAGTCCATGCTCTTGTTCTGCTGTAAGAAAATCCATCCATATTCTTCTAGAGTTCGGATGTACTACAGGGATACATGCTTATAGATAGACTTACTAAAACGCATGTTCATTCTCTACAGATGTTTGTATATATGCTATTTTGTTTTTAGTTTCCATTTTATTATTGGGGATATGTGATTTTTTTCTCATTACTTTTATTTTTGTCCAGTACTACATATGTCCAGTGTCAGGGGCCGAATTCACGATGAAGGCAGAGGTCCTGAAGTACCTCTTCTCCGAGATGGATGAGCAATATATAGAATCGATGGAAGCTGCTGCTGCTGATTGGATGCTCCACGTATGTTTTTCTTAGCACGGCAAGGTCATTATACATTTTTTTTACAATATCAATCATTGATTTATCAATCTATCATGGTATGCAGAAAGCACACGACTGGCTTCCACAGGGGTGGCTGCTTGAGATCAGAGCAGGCGGGGAAAACATGGACAAGATGTACAAGGTGGTTTTTTTTTTGTTATATCAACCAAGTAATCCTCCTATGTATAAATTAAACTGCCGGTGTACCTTTAGAAGCTAGGGTCTCTCAAACTCCTGCAGGTGGTGCCGCTGCCGCCGAGGTGATCGCTAGGTCGGCGTTTGTGCAAAGCGCTTGGCTGCACCCTACATGCAATACCCTAGCAACTAGTGGGGCGACCAACAGTGATCGATCTGAGCACTGGAGGTCGAAGTGTCTAACTGTCCAGGGCTAGTGTTTCAGCCGTATATATGATCCATGTAGCATGTAGCCTGTATGGCTTACATCTGATTGATCGCATTAGCAATGGGCGACTGGGCTCTTAGGCAGACGAGAGATACGACATTCATACAACATTGAAGCTAATGGTCAGACACTAACTGTGATTATCATAATCCTCCTTATACAGAATACATGCGGAAATTGTAGAGTTATGTTCTAGTTCTGTTAGGATAGAGTTCGTGCTACCAGGTTAATTTCGGGAAGCTGTCGTGTCATGGCCGAGTTGTGCTAGCTAGGATTTCAACTCCGAGTAGTGTAGGTGGTCGTGGCTGTGTACGCTTTCCATACCGTGACACAGAGACGCAATAGAAAAAAGAGGGTTACGACATATGTGACCTTGGCCACACATTTCCTGTCTTAGTGTTCATGATTTATTTGATGTGATGTATTCTTGGGTGAAACACAGGAGTGTCGAATCAAAACATTCTACAGTAATTTGAGAGGAACTAGCACACATGCCCGTACGTTGCAACGGGATAATAAAATTACATGCCTCTAGTTTAATATAAGAATGGATCAAGACCCCACATATTTGTAATCTCTAATTCAACATGGCACTCTTTAATTAGAGCCAAACCAGTATATTCTCCTTTATTGGCATTTGCCACACTTTCTTTCTTAAGAATTTATTGGCACATGTAAAGCGACCACCGTCAGTAATTTATGGTGCCAATTATTCTGAACAAGCCGATTTAGCTCAATATGCCGGATGCGGATCAGGCCCAGTATGGAACTGCCCAAACACACGACCTGAATGACACGACCGCATGTTGCTAGCCACTCAAACAAACTTGTCTTGCTAACCAATGCCAAACGTCACAACGTAACTGGGTGACTATAAAGGTACACTACAGGTATCTCCGAAAGTGTCTGTTGGGTTGGCACGAATCGAGACTGGGATTTGTCACTCCGTATGACGGAGAGGTATCTCTGGGCTCACTCGGTAATGCATCATCATAATGAGCTCAATGTGACCAAGTGGTTGATCACGGGATCATGCATTACGGCACGAGTAAAGTGACTTGCCGGTAACGAGATTGAACGGGGTATTGGGGTACCGACGATCGAGTCTCGGGCAAGTAACGTATCGATTGACAAAGGGAATTGTATACGGATTGATTGAATCCTCGACATCGTGGTTCATTCGATGAGATCATCGAGGAGCATGTGGGAGCCATAATGGGTATCCAGATCCCGCTGTTGGTTATTGACCGGAGAGTCGTCTCGGTCATGTCTGCGTGTCTCCCGAACCCGTAGGGTCTACACACTTAAGGTTCGGTGACGCTAGGGTTGTTGAGATATTAGTATATGGTAACCCGAAAGTTGTTCGGAGTCCCGGATGAGATCCCGGACGTCACGAGGAGTTCCGGAATGGTACGGAGGTGAAGATTTATATATAGGAAGTCAAGTTTCGGCCATCGGGAAGGTTTCGGGGGTAATCGGTATTGTACCGGGACCACCGGAAGGGTCCCGGGGGTCCACCCGGTGGGGCCACCTATCCTGGAGGGCCCCATGGGCTGAAGTGGGAGGGGAACCATCCCCTAGTGGGCTAGTGCGCCCCCCTTGGGCCTCCCCCTGCGCCTAGGGTTGGAAACCCTAGGGGTGGGGGCGCCCCACTTGGCTTGGGGGGCAAGCCACCCCATTGGCCGCCGCCCCCCTTGGAGATTGGATCTCCTAGGGCCGGCGCCCCCCCCCCTAGGGACCATATATATAGTGGGGGAGGGAGGGCAGCCGCACCCTAGCCCCTGGCCTCTCCCTCTCCCTCCCGTGACACTCCTTCCTCTCCCTGTGCTTGGCGAAGCCCTGCCGAGATCACTGTTGCTTCCACCACCACGCCGTCGTGCTGCTGAATCTTCATCAACCTATCCTTACCCCTTGCTGGATCAAGTTGGAGGAGACGTCTTCCCAACCGTACGTGTGTTGAACGCGGAGGTGCCGTCCGTTCGGCGCTAGGTCATCGGTGATTTGGATCACGGCGAGTACGACTCCATCAACCCCGTTCTCTTGAACGCTTCCGCGCGCGATCTATAAGGGTATGTAGATGCACTCCTCTCTCCCTCGTTGCTAGATGAATCCATAGATTGGTCTTGGTGATGCATAGAAAATTTTAAATTTCTGCTACGTTCCCCAACAGTGGCATCATGAGCTAAGTCTATGCGTAGTTTCTATGCACGAGTAGAACACAAAGCAGTTGTGGGCATGGATATTGTCAATTTGCTTGCCGTTACTAGTATTATCTTGATTCGGCGGCATCGTGGGATGAAGCGGCCCGGACCGACCTTACACGTACGCTTACGTGAGACTGGTTCCACCGATTGACATGCACTAGTTGCATAAGGTGGCTGGCGGGTGTCTGTCTCTCCCACTTTAGTCGGATCGGATTCAATGAAAAGGGTCCTTATGAAGGGTAAATAGAAATTGGCATATCACATTGTGGTTTTGGCGTAGGTAAGAAACGTTCTTCCTAGAAACCTATAGCAGCCACGTAAAAACTTGCAACAACAATTAGAGGACGTCTAACTTGTTTTTGCAGCATGTGTCGTGTGATGTGATATGGCCAAAAGGATGTGATGTATGAGATTGATCATGTTCTTGTAATAGGAATCACGACTTGCATGTCGATGAGTATGACAACCGGCAGGAGCCATAGAAGTTGTCTTTATTTATTTATGACCTGCGTGTCAACATAAACGCCATGTAGTTACTTTACTTTGTTGCTAAAGCGTTAGCCATAGTAGTAGAAGTAATAGATGACGAGACAACTTCAAGAAGACACGATGATGGAGATCATGGTGTCATGCCGGTGACAACGATGATCATGGAGCCCCGAAGATGGAGATCAAAAGGGCAAATGATATTGGCCATATCATGTCACTATTTGATTGCATATGATGTTTATCATGTTTTACATCTTATTTGCTTAGAACGACGGTAGCTTAAATAAGATGATCCCTCGTAATAATTTCAAGAAAGTGTTCCCCCTAACTGTGCACCGTTGCGAAGGTTCGTTGTTTTGAAGCACCACGTGATGATCGGGTGTGATAGATTCTAACGTTCGAATACAACGGGTGTAAGCCAGATTTACACACGCAATACACTTAGGTTGACTTGACGAGCCTAGCATGTACAGACATGGCCTTGGAACACGGAAGACCGAAAGGTCGAGCATGAGTCGTATAGAAAATACGATCAACATGAAGATGTTCACCAATGTTGACTAGTCCGTCTCACGTGATGATCGGACACGGCCTAGTTAACTCGGATCATGTTTCACTTAGATGACTAGAGGGATGTCTATCTGAGTGGGAGTTCATTGAATAATTTGATTAGATAAACTTAATTATCATGAACTTAGTCTAAAAATCTTTACGCTATGTCTTGTAGATCAAATGGCCCATGCTAATGTTGCCCTCAACTTCAACGCGTTCCTAGAGAAAACCAAGCTGAAAGATGATGGCAGCAACTATACGGAGTGGGTCCGGAACCTGAGGATCATACTCATAGTTGCCAAGAAAGATTATGTCCTAGAAGCACCGCTAGGTGATGCACCCATCCCAGAGAACCAAGACGTTATGAACGCTTGGCAGTCACGTGCTGTTGATTACTCCCTCGTTCAGTGTGGCATGCTTTACAGCTTAGAACCGGGGCTCCAAAAGCATTTTGAGAGACACGAAGCATATGAGATGTTCGAAGAGCTGAAAATGGTTTTCCAAGCTCATGCCCGGGTCGATATATATGAAGTCTCCGACAAGTTCTTCAGCTGTAAGATGGAGGAAAATAGTTCTGTCAGTGAGCACATACTCAAAATGTCTGGGTTGCATAACCACTTGACTCAGCTGGGAGTTAATCTCCCGGATGACGCGGTCATTGACAGAATCCTTCAGTCGCTTCCACCGAGCTACAAGAGCTTTGTGATGAACTTCAATATGCAGGGGATGGAAAAGACCATTCCTGAGGTATATTCAATGCTGAAATCAGCAGAGGTGGAAATCAAAAAGGAACATCAAGTGTTGATGGTGAATAAAACCACTAAGTTCAAGAAAGGCAAGGGTAAGAAGAACTTCAAGAAGGACGGCAAGGGAATTGCCGCGCCCGGTAAGCAAGCTGCCGGGAAGAAGCCAAAGAATGGACCCAAGCCCGAGACTGGGTGTTTTTATTGCAAGGGAAGTGGTCACTAGAAGCGGAACTGCCCCAAATACTTAGCGGACAAGAAGGCCGGCAACACTAAAGGTATATGTGATATACATGTAATTGATGTGTACCTTACCAGTACTCGTAGTAGCTCCTGGGTATTTGATACCGGTGCGGTTGCTCACATTTGTAACTCAAAGCAGGAGCTGCGGAATAAGCGGAGACTGGCGAAGGACGAGGTCACGATGCGCGTCGGGAATGGTTCCAAGGTCGATGTGATCGCCGTCGGCACACTACCTCTACATTTACCTATGGGATTAGTTTTAAACCTCAATAATTGTTATTTAGTGCCAGCTTTGAGCATGAACATTGTATCAGGATCTCGTTTAATTCGAGATGGCTACTCATTTAAATCCGAGAATAATGGTTGTTCTATTTATATGAGAGATATGTTTTATGGTCATGCTCCGTTGGTGAATGGTTTGTTCTTAATGAATCTCGAGAGTAATGTTACACATATTCATAGTGTGAATATCAAAATATGTAAGGTTGATAATGATAGTCTCACATACTTGTGGCACTGCCACCTTGGTCACATAGGTGTCAAACGCATGAAGAAGCTCCATGCAGATGGACTTTTGGAGTCTCTTGATTACGAATCATTTGACACGTGCGAACCATGCCTCATGGGTAAAATGACCAAGACTCCATTCTCAGGAACAATGGAGCGAGCAACCAACTTATTGGAAATCATACATACTCATGTGTACGGTCCAATGAGTGTTGAGGCTCGCGGTGGCTATCGTTATGTTCTCACCCTCACTGATGACTTGAGTAGATATGGGTATGTCTACTTAATGAAACACAAGTCTGAGACCTTTGAAAAGTTCAAGGAATTTCAGAGTGAGGTTGAGAATCAACGTGACAGGAAAATCAAGTTCTTGCGATCAGATCGTGGGGGAGAATACTTGAGTCATGAATTTGGCACACACTTAAGAAAATGTGGAATAGTTTCACAACTCACGCCGCCTGGAACACCTCAGCGTAATGGTGTGTCTGAACATCGTAATCGCACTCTATTGGATATGGTGCGATCTATGATGTCTCTTACCGATCTACCGCTGTCATTTTGGGGCTATGCTTTAGAGACTGCCGCATTCACTTTAAATAGGGCTCCGTCAAAATCCGTTGAGACGACACCGTATGAATTATGGTTTGGGAAGAAACCTAAGCTGTCGTTTCTAAAAGTTTGGGGATGCGATGCTTATGTCAAGAAACTTCAACTTGAAAAGCTCGAACCCAAATCGGAAAAATGTGTCTTCATAGGATACCCTAAAGAAACTATTGGGTATACCATCTACCTCAGATCCGAAGGCAAGATCTTTGTTGCCAAGAATGGGTCCTTTCTAGAGAAAGAGTTTCTCTCGAAAGAAATAAGTGGGAGGAAAGTAGAACTTGATGAAGTATTACCTCTTGAACCGGTAAGTGGCGCAGCTCAAGAAAATGTTCCCGAGGTGCCTGCACCGACTAGAGAGGAAGTTGATGATGATGATCATGCAACTTCAGATCAAGTTGCTACTGAACTTCGTAGGTCCACAAGGACACGTTTCACACCAGAGTGGTACGGCAACCCTGTCTTGGAAATCATGTTGTTAGACAAAGGTGAACCTTCGGACTATGAAGAAGCGATGGCGGGCCCGGATTTCGACAAATGGCTGGAAGCCATGAAATCCGAGATAGGATCCATGTATGAAAACGAAGTATGGACTTTGACTGACTTGCCCGATGATCGGCGAGCCATAGAAAATAAATGGATCTTTAAGAAGAAGACAGACGCGGATGGTAACGTAACCATATGTAAAGCTCGGCTTGTCGCTAAGGGTTATCGACAAGTTCAAGGGGTTGACTACGATGAGACTTTCTCACCCGTAGCGAAGCTGAAGTCCGTCCGAATCATGTTAGCAATTGCCGCATTCTATGATTATGAGATATGGCAAATGGACGTCAAAACGGCATTCCTTAATGGTTTCCTTAAGGAAGAATTGTATATGATGCAGCCAGAAGGTTTTGTCGATCCTAAGAATGCTGACAAGGTGTGCAAGCTCCAACGCTCGATTTATGGGCTGGTGCAAGCATCTCGGAGTTGGAACATTCGTTTTGATGAGATGATCAAAGCGTTTGGTTTTACGCAGACTTATGGAGAAGCCTGCATTTACAAGAAAGTGAGTGGGAGCTCTGTAGCATTTCTCATATTGTATGTGGATGACATACTGTTGATGGGAAATGATATAGAATTCTTGGAAAGCATAAAGGCCTACTTGAATAAGTGTTTTTCAATGAAGGATCTTGGAGAAGCTGCTTATATATTAGGCATCAAGATCTATAGAGACAGATCGAGACGCCTCATTGGTCTTTCACAGAGTATGTACCTTGACAAGATATTGAAGAAGTTCAAAATGGATCAGTCAAAGAAGGGGTTCTTGCCTGTATTGCAAGGTACGAGATTGAGCATGGCTCAATGCCCAACCACGGCAGAAGATAGAGAAAAGATGAGTGTCGTCCCCTATGCCTTGGCCATAGGGTCTATCATGTATGCTATGTTGTGTACCAGACCTGATGTAAACCTTGTCGTAAGTTTGGTAGGAAGGTACCAAAGTAATCCCGGCATGGAACACTGGATAGCGGTCAAGAATATCCTGAAGTACCTGAAAAGGACTAAGGATATGTTTCTCGTTTATGGAGGTGACGAAGAGCTCGTTGTAAAGGGTTACGTCGATGCTAGCTTCGACACAGATCTGGATGACTCTAAGTCACAAACCGGATACGTGTATATTTTGAATGGTGGGGCAGTAAGCTGGTGCAGTTGCAAGCAAAGTGTTGTGGCAGGATCTACATGTGAAGCGGAGTACATGGCAGCCTCGGAGGCAGCATAAGAGGCAATCTGGGTGAAGGAGTTCATTACCGACCTAGGAGTCATACCTAATGTGTCGGGCCCGATGACTCTCTTCTGTGACAACACTGGAGCTATTGCCCTTGCCAAGGAGCCCAGGTTTCACAGGAAGACCAGGCATATCAAGCGTCGCTTCAACTCCATTCGTGAAAGTGTTCAAAATGGAGACATAGATATTTGTAAAGTACATATGGACCTGAATGTGGCAGATCCGTTGACTAAACCTCTCCCTAGAGCAAAACATGATCAACACCAGAACTGCATGGGTGTTCGGTTCATCACAATGTAACTAGACTATTGACTCTAGTGCAAGTGGGAGACTGTTGGAAATATGCCCTAGAGGCAATAATAAAATGGTTATTATTATATTTCTTTGTTCATGATAATTGTCTATTGTTCATGCTATCATTGTGTTATCCGGAAATCGTAATACATGTGTGAATACATAGACCACAACACGTCCCTAGTGAGCCTCTAGTTGACTAGCTCGTTGATCAAAAGATAGTCATGGTTTTCTCACTATGAACATTGGATGTCATTGATAACGGAATCACATCATTAGGAGAATGATGTGATGGACAAGACCCAATCCGAAGCATAGCTCAAAGATCGTGTAGTTCGTTTGTTGTAGCTTTTCCGGATGTCAAGTATCATTTCCTTAGACCATGAGATTGTGCAACTCCCGGATACCGTAGGAGTGCTTTGGGTGTGCCAAACGTCACAACGTAACTGGGTGACTATAAAGGTACACTACAGGTATCTCCGAAAGTGTCCGTTGGGTTGGCACGAATCGAGACTGGGATTTGTCACTCCGTATGACGGAGAGGTATATCTGGGCCCACTCGGTAATGCATCATCATAATGAGCTCAATGTGACCAAGTGGTTGATCACGGGATCATGCATTACGTCACGAGTAAAGTGACTTGCTGGTAACGAGATTGAACGAGGTATTGGGATACCGATGATCGAGTCTTGGGCAAGTAACGTACCAATTGACAAAGGGAATTGTATACGGATTGATTGAATACTTGACATCGTGGTTCATCCGATGAGATCATCGAGGAGCATGTGGGAGCCAACATGGGTATCCAGAACCCGATGTTGGTTATTGACTGGAGAGTCGTCTCGGTCATGTCTGCGTGTCTCCCGAACCCGTAGGGTCTACACACTTAAGGTTCGGTGATGCTAGGGTTGTTGAGATATTAGTATACGGTAACCCGAAAGTTGTTCGGAGTCCCGGATGAGATCTTGGACGTCACGAGGAGTTCCGGAATGGTCCGGAGGTGAAGATTTATATATAGGAAGTCAAGTTTCGGCCATCGGGAAGGTTTCGGGGGTAATCGGTATTGTACCGGGACCACCGGAAGGATCCGGGGGTCCACCGGGTGGGGCCACCTATCCCGGAGGGCCCCATGGGCTGAAGTGGGAGGGGAACCAGCCCCTAGTGGGCTGGTGCGCCCCCCTTGGACCTCCCCCTGCGCCTAGGGTTGGAAACCCTAGGGGTGGGGGCGCCCCACTTGGCTTGGGGGGCAAGCCACCCCCTTGGCCGCCGCCTCCCTTGGAGATTGGATCTCCTAGGGCCGGCGCCCCCCTAGGGACCCTATATATAGTGGGGGGAGGGAGGGCAGCCGCACCCTAGCCCCTGGCCTCTCCCTCTCCCTCCCGTGACACTCCCCCCTCTCCCTGTGCTTGGCGAAGCCCTGCTGAGATCACCGTTGCTTCCACCACCACGCCGTCGTACTTTTTTCAAGTCTGTATAATGTTTTCAAATTCTGGTACTTTTCTCAAATATGTCAACTTTTTAAAAAAGTTGTGTACTTTTCTTAAATCCACGTACTTTTTTCAACCCCGCGTACTTTTTAAAAGTTCGTGTAGTTTATTCAAATTCATGTAATTTTTTAAATGGACGTCCATATTCGCATACTTTTTTTGCAAAGAATTCATGAATTTGAGAAATTTATGCGAACTTGAAAAAAGTACGCGTATTTCAAACTCTTTTACGCAAATTTATGTGGATTTGAAAAAATATGTCCACTTGAAACAAGTACATGAGTTTCAGACAAAGTTCATCAATTGGAAAAGGGACATGGATTTGAAAGAAACGCCTGAAATTTAAAATGTATGTAGATTAGAAACAAGTATGCGAATTTCAAAAATAATTCATGGATTTGATAAAATTAGACGAACTTGGAAACAAATATACGGATTTGAAAAAAATACGCAATTTTTTTTCAAAAGACGGATTTGAGAAAAGTAAGCAAATTTTATAATAGTTCACGAATTTGAAAAAAGTATGTTTATTTTTGAAAAAATTATGCGACCTTGCAAAAACAACACGGATTTGAAAAGAGTATGTGAATTTCAAAAAGTTCACGAATATGAAAAAATACGTGAATTTGAGTCAGCACCGGTCAAAACCGGGGTGAGTCAGCACCAAAACCGATCAAAACCAAGACCGGGGATGAACCTTGTCCGGTTTTGGTAGTTGGGGGTGCAAGTTGCCCGGTTTTGAAGTTAAGGGACCAAATCAAGACTCCACAAAAAGTTAACGGATGAAAAATATATTTTTTTTCTTTTTGTTAGTTTCGGAATTCTAGGTGTCACATGTATGCTGAGCATGCATGTGAAAAAACCTCGGCAAACAACTGATAGGCGGGCCCACGGTAGACGTGGCAACGGCTATTTAACATTTCGGCTTCCTATGCCGAGTTCCAAAATCGGCAATGGGCGGACCCTTCGCCCCCCCCCCCCCCTCGCAAATATTAAATGTGGGCGCATGCGCGGCTCGCTAGCCACAAAATCCCCACGCGCCCTGCCTCATTTCCTCCTCCGTCGCTCCTCCTTTTCCACACCCCGCCACTGCGCTGCCTCTCCTCCTACACCGCACCGGCGGAGAGTACAACCTTGGCAACGGGCACAAGAGCCGCTGCCACATCGGTGCGGCCATGGGGGCCACCAGCTGCACTCCTCGTCGTCACACCGGCACTAGCATGCACATCCACATGGAGCAGGAGAAGAGGTGAGTTCATCACCTTTTTTCCTGTTTTTCCTTTTCCTAAAATTCTTGAAATTTTGTTCACTAAAATAAGTTAGATCTATATATGATGTGTAGGAAATGCTAGCTAGTAATTAGTACTCCCTCCATTTAGGTGTATAAGTCAACCTTACGAAAACCAAATAATCTCAAAACACTTAGGCGCGATGCATTAACTCTTATCTCGTTTCTTGTTTCTTAACATAAATAAAGGAATCAACCAATAAGAGATATGAGGCGTGCATGCTTTTAGTGACTTGAGACTACCAAACACGACATGCAGTGGCCAGTTCATTGCATGCAATGCTATTAATTAGCAATAAACATTAAGTCATCTCGTTTTTTCCTTCACCTTGGTCACGGTGCACAACCTAATATGACTTATGCACCCAGACGGAGGGAGTACCAATTATTAAAATGCTAGTAATTAATTAGAAGCCAATTTTTTTTGTTAAAAATGCTAGTAGTTAGAGGCAAAACAACTATTTCTTAAAATAATGAAGTTAGATATGATGCAAGAGCATTATGCTTATTTGTTATATATATCTATACTTATAAGAAATAAGTCAATAGCAAAAGCTAGTTATATAGTTTGTTATCTTTTAGAAAGTTAGCTCACATATATATTTGCAACTACTAATTATTAGTGTAAAAAGTGTAGCGATTGCCCGACCTATGATAGTTGTTGGGTCGACTCCTCCAACTACGATGTGCCGGATCCCGTTTATACCGAGGATTCGAATGCGCTAGCATTGACCTCTAGCCCCTAGTCTTCGGACGGCCTCGACTTGATCGAGTTCTACGAAGGACCGGCAGCTGAGGAGCAGTTGGAGGAGGACGATGGGGACGACGTCGGCCCCTCCACTGCCAAGGATGACTAGCCAATGGTCAGCGGCAAGCGTCCTCCCCAGACGATGACCCAGAGTGGGCATCAGAGAGGAAGGAGTAGATGCCTACTAGTATAGCTAGTTGGATTGAGTCTAAAGGTCGGACTTGTGAAACCCTAGTTTGGACATAACTATTATTTATATATCGATGCATGCATGCAATGGTTTCTATGTTTATATATGTAGCTAGTACTTTTGAGGAAAAGCTTCAAGTAACGGTTGTTGGATCCTCCGGAGAATTGAGTAGTGAGTGCAAAAGATATAAGATAAACATCAACGCTCAGTACTAACATATCGAATCACGCAAGATTTAACGGTGCGATAAACAGATCACAAATCCACCATACGCACATCAAACAAACAAATCACGTCATCTTTGCAGCTCGAGCTCGCCGGTGACACTTTATGACATGCTTCAGTTTGGAGCTGGCTACCAATGGAGATGGGCTTATTCGCAGCTCGCCTTCCAATTTTAAGGCTAGGGTTCTTCGTATCTTGCTTTCCTCATGGGTTGGAAAGGGTCAAAAGAAAAGAAAAAACGAATGTAGATTTGTCGTGATCTAAGCCATGCGTACATAAAAGAAATAGATCACATCATCATTGTAGCTCGAGCTCGTCGCTGATGCTTCGTGGCCTGCTTCAGTTTGGAGCTACTTGCCGTTGGGGACGAGCTTATTTGCAGCTCGCCTTCCAATTTGAAGGTGAGGCTTCTTCACATCTTGCTCCTCTCACACACCTCGCGGGTTGGAAAAAGGGTTCACACTCGTAGGAAGATTTGGATAGCATCCTCTTCTTGCATTTCCCTGCAATTTAAGAAATGCAAGAAATGAAAAGCACTGGTGCTCCACAATTAGTTCCAGAGCGGGTGTATTAATTATAGATAAAAATTCTGAACTTACAAGGGTGCACAATATAAAGAAAACAGTACCAAACATGTATAGATAATCTGTTGGATTTCAACCCGAAAATATATAAGCATGATTACCCCAAAATGTTACCCGAAGACCAACTTTGATCCGTGCATAAGGTAATCTTCTCTTGCAGGATCTCTCTTGCACGTCCAACTGCTCTCTGGCAGTGTGGCTTCATCAATTGGTTCCAAGGCTTGAAACCACAGATTGCTACTGGATATCCTTCATAGCTCATATATACAATACCTATAAGGTGTACCATCGAGGTGGTGCAGGCCTCCTCCCTATCTGGCAGCATGAGTGCATGACTGGTGCTGTGTGGGCAGTCAAGATCATCTTATTCATGTTTCGCAAAAAAAAAAAGTTCATCTTATTCATATATGCAGAAGGACTTAGTGGAACTACAGCCACATGAAACCATTGCCTGAAACAGGGGAGGGGGGCTGAATTCGTACTTGTGGTCTTTGGCCCGTCCATGGAAATCTGCAGCCAAAGGAGAGGTAGGCCCGCCATCGGGGCGGCTAGGCCCTAAGGCTGGAGATACAATACAAGCTGCTCCCTGTGGCCTGTAGATTCAGTCTAGCTACCTACTATCCATTGTGTACACCAAAAGTCTGTCGATGGAGGAGATGTGCTAATTCACAGCTCGCCTTACAATTTTAAATCCCGGTGGGCGGGTGAGGCTTATTCGCATCTTGCTCCCCTCACAGCCTCACATATTGGAAGAGGGTTTAAAGAAGAAGAAAAGAAGCTTTGTCGAGATATAAAACGTGGGATCTCATATTGGAGGGTGAAGGTGATTATGTCAACGATTCCAATATGATCGATCTCCACGACATGGGGTCACCCATATCCAAACATGATGGTCTCATGCCACTAGTTTATTCGAACGTTCGAGCTATCATGTGTAGACAATTGACCCTTCAAGTGACGGTGGAACATAGCAGGCACAGACATGACATGTAGGTCGCTGTTCTCACTCTGAATGTTGAACCGCTTACGATTACGAACGCCAATATATTGTCCAAGCTTGGAAGGGAGACCTTGCCACCGCCCACACCGGCGCCTGGCAATGGCGAGACATGACGAGTCCTTATGGCGAGGTGGTTGTGTTGGATAGAGTGAACAAATCGGGGTGAAACAAATGGATAGTGGTTAATGGCGGGTGCTGCCGATGTAGCCAATGTCTGCATTTGCACTAAAACATCGATGAAATTCTTAGGGACGAACCATACATGGCGTAAGAAGGCAGTAATAGGAAATGGTTCAGGTGTTGTGACTTTCATAAGGGGGCAACAACATGGTTTAATATGACTGCATGCATGCAAAGATTAGTGCAGCCAGCATCCAAAGAGGGTTATGGAATCAAAACAATCATTTTATGTATATAAAGCTCTTGAGTCTATATTTTAACAACCATGCACGCTACCATGATTGCCGCTTGCACTGTGGCTCCTTCATTTGTATGTGTGCTGAATTTGTTCATGTGTCTTCATCTAGGTTATGAAACCCACCCTTGAGTCCATGTCTCGGGATGAAGCTTAGACTAGGTATGCTTTTGATTAAATTACGAAAGTATGTTGTACTGGACTTGCACCCCTTCTACTAACGTTTGTTTGTGGGAGTTAATTTTATTTGAGAGTGTGGCGGGTTTAGATGCTTGAATAGAGGCATGATTCTCATTTTCGCTCTTCTATTCCTTTACAGGATTTCTCTTGTCAATCGCTTCGTTGATGAAGGAAATCAATCATAAAGGGAAAAAGGAGAGGAGGAGTGCGACCAAGAAAGAGAACATCTGTGAATATCTTATAGGCCCACACGATTGATATGATGTGTTGTAAACTTGTTTTAAATCGACACCTATATATGTGGCAAGTGCACGATGTGGGGAAAACAGTATCGATCTTCACCAGGATTGTACAACATGCATGATTCTTTGGCTACAACAATTAATGAGAGTAAATACCGTATGAACATACACATATTTCATTGGGAAATACTTCCTAATGAATATATACTACTCCCTCCGTTTCTAAATATTTGTTTTTCTAGACATTTCAAATGACTACTACATACGGATGTATGTAAACATATTTTAGAGTGTAGATTCACTCATTTTGCTCCGTATGTAGTCACTTGTTGAAATGCCTAGAAAGACAAGTATTTAGGAACGAAGGGAGTATATGACAGCTTGATTCATTTTTAGTAACGAAAACAACCAGCGCGTGATTCTTGTTTTGGTAATGAACAAATCTATAAATTTTAGGAAGGAAACATAGGATAGGTATCTCTTGATCTTGATGTGTTAAAATATGTATTTTTTTCTGAGGGAGGAAGGGAATTTTATACTCCTATTAGAGCTAACAGATCGACTCATCAGGACAATGCGCGCCTGGATACCTGCACAATATTTTGACCCAACCTTCCAATTTTGACACTCTCAGATGACTAGTACTCCACCACATTAAATGAACTGGTTTAATTTCTTTCCGAATACTAGAAGATATCACCACAGGTTGTAAACCACAATAAAGAATGCCAGCTAGCACACTTCAAAGAAACGTCAGGGCAGTAAGGTTAAATAGGTAGACATCCCCTCCGATCCCATTGCACAAAGTTTTGGACTTTTGAATCTATGAAAAGAAGAGGAGAAGGGCGAGAGATTTCAATGGAAGACCGTGAGGGAGTGGGAGGGGGGTCACCGGAGGGTGGCCAGAAGAGGGAGGAAGATGCCCGGGAGATGATGGATGGTGTGACGGAGCCACCAGATTGGCTTCCAGATGGATGGATCTGGGAGGTCCGCTGTGATGACGACGGTGAACACTGTGAGGTACCACACCCGTCGCACTCACCGAAGGCAGCTTCCCTGCTACCATCGGTGATCCTGTTGTGCCCATCCTCTCGTTTTCATTTTACGTGCCATACTTTTCCCTTATCCGTCATCAATCAAAAAATCGAATACCGAAGAGTATCGGTCGCTCCTTCTAGTTCCGGATTGCTCCGCGCTTAGTCGCTCGCCGTCGCCAGAGTTGGAGGCTGCTGGGTGACCACCGCCGCGTGGATCTGGCGTTGCGTAGGAGATGGGCGAATTTTTGCCCATGCATCCTATTCCTGTGATCATGTCCCCTAGCTAGGACCCCGATACCCGCCAACACCACGGCAAGCGCGGTGTCGTCGAAGCCGAAGACCTGGGCCTTCTGGTGGCTCCGCCATGTGTCTCCGGCCGAGAATAAGCTATTGTCGGAGACGAGCTAACGGATCCAGCAGGCAATTGTATTACAAGGAAATTTACATTAATTAGCACGATGGTAGGTTCTTACTCTTTGCGGGTAGAAATCTCCTAGACACATACGTACACTTGGGATTGCACCGAAAGGCCTTCGTGGTGCCAAGAAAAGACATCACCAAACATATTCGCAGTCCATGCTCTTGTTCTGCTGTAAGAAAATCCATCCATATTCTTCTAGAGTTCGGATGTACTACAGGGATACATGCTTATAGATAGACTTACTAAAACGCATGTTCATTCTCTACAGATGTTTGTATATATGCTATTTTGTTTATAGTTTCCATTTTATTATTGGGGATATGTGATTTTTTTCTCATTACTTTTATTTTTGTCCAGTACTACATATGTCCAGTGTCAGGGGCCGAATTCACGATGAAGGCAGAGGTCCTGAAGTACCTCTTCTCCGAGATGGATGAGCAATATATAGAATCGATGGAAGCTGCTGCTGCTGATTGGATGCTCCACGTATGTTTTTCTTAGCACGGCAAGGTCATTATACATTTTTTTTACAATATCAATCATTGATTTATCAATCTATCATGGTATGCAGAAAGCACACGACTGGCTTCCACAGGGGTGGCTGCTTGAGATCAGAGCAGGCGGGGAAAACATGGACAAGATGTACAAGGTGGTTTTTTTTTTGTTATATCAACCAAGTAATCCTCCTATGTATAAATTAAACTGCCGGTGTACCTTTAGAAGCTAGGGTCTCTCAAACTCCTGCAGGTGGTGCCGCTGCCGCCGAGGTGATCGCTAGGTCGGCGTTTGTGCAAAGCGCTTGGCTGCACCCTACATGCAATACCCTAGCAACTAGTGGGGCGACCAACAGTGATCGATCTGAGCACTGGAGGTCGAAGTGTCTAACTGTCCAGGGCTAGTGTTTCAGCCGTATATATGATCCATGTAGCATGTAGCCTGTATGGCTTACATCTGATTGATCGCATTAGCAATGGGCGACTGGGCTCTTAGGCAGACGAGAGATACGACATTCATACAACATTGAAGCTAATGGTCAGACACTAACTGTGATTATCATAATCCTCCTTATACAGAATACATGCGGAAATTGTAGAGTTATGTTCTAGTTCTGTTAGGATAGAGTTCGTGCTACCAGGTTAATTTCGGGAAGCTGTCGTGTCATGGCCGAGTTGTGCTAGCTAGGATTTCAACTCCGAGTAGTGTAGGTGGTCGTGGCTGTGTACGCTTTCCATACCGTGACACAGAGCCGCAATAGAAAAAAGAGGGTTACGACATATGTGACCTTGGCCACACATTTCCTGTCTTAGTGTTCATGATTTATTTGATGTGATGTAATCTTGGGTGAAACACAGGAGTGTCGAATCAAAACATTCTACAGTAATTTGAGAGGAACTAGCACACATGCCTGTGCGTTGCAACGGGATAATAAAATTACATGCCTCTAATTTAATATAAGAATGGATCAAGACCCCACATATTTGTAATCTCTAATTCAACACGGCACTCTTTAATTAGAGCCAAACCAGTATATTCTCCTTTATTGGCATTTGCCACACTTTCTTTCTTAAGAATTTATTGCCACATGGAAAGCGACCACCGTCAGTAATTTATGGTGCCAATTATTCTGAACAAGCCGATTTAGCTCAATATGCCGGATGCGGATCAGGCCCAGTATGGAAGTGCCCAAACACACGACCTGAATGACACGACCGCATGTTGCTAGCCACTCAAACAAACTTGTCTTGCTAACCAATGGTCGACGTCAATATTTAAGAATATAATGCAACTTAGATTCAAAACATTTTTATTTATTTTGTTGAACTTTTCAAAAAATAATAACTATGAACTGCCAAATATACTTGGTAACGTGAATAATTTTCCAAATTACAAACAATTTTTTGAAAATTCCATACATTTTATTTTAAACACAAACAAAAAAAATTAACGCAACATTTTTGAAATTTACAAACATTTCTTAAAAGCCTTAACCTTTTATAAAAATATAACTTTTTCGAATTTTTGGAAAAGGGAACGTATTTTGAACATTTAGAAGAAACTTAGAAAATGTGCTTTTAATGCAGAAATTATTTTGAATGTTTGAACAGATTACTAAAACATGAAAATTTTCAAATTTTTTATATTTGTTAAATCTTGAATAAATATGGAATATCCAAAGATTGTTTTTAAAATGTGAATAATTTTTAATTTTTTTACAGAAAATAGGAAGGACAAAAATAATTAAATTGCAAACATTTTGCAATAGAAACACAATTTTGTCATTCATAACATGAACTACAGAACTTTGCAACGTGAACAATTTTCCAAATTACGATTTTATATTTTGAAAATTCCTTACATTTTTGGAAAAATTATGAACACAAAATTTGAGCGAAATATTTGATGAAATCAACATATGTTTCTTAAGAACTTGAACATTTTATAAAATATGAACATTTTTTAAGAAAGATTTTTGAAAATGTGGACATGTATTGAATATTCAGAAGAATTTTAGAAAATATGTTTCTTCACTGTAAACATTATTCACAATGTTTAAACATATCGCTAAAACAAGAATAGTTTTCGAATTTGGAAAAACAAATGTTGAAATATTTGGAAAATTTTGAAAAAAGAAAATAAAAAATGTAAATGATTTTTAAATTTTGAAAAATAAATTTAACGACAAAAATAATAAAATTCCAAACGTTTTTTAAAATAGGAAAACATATTTGTAACTAATAACTTTTTACGAAATGTTGAAAATTTATTGATGTTCCGAACATTTTTTTTGTATTTTCTAATTTCAGATAAAAACTTGGAATGGTAAAAATAAAAAGAGAATGAAACAGGAAAAGAAAATTTGAAATAGAACATAGAAAAAATTTGTGCGGCCCAGTCTTGGGCGCCCTGTAGTTAGCTCGAACTATTTGCCGCACTGTGCAGGAAATAGGATTTGTATTGCTCATGGGCAGGAAAAAATATGCTGACTTTACTGGGCCACCAAGCGCTCGGCCCACGTACGAAATTCTGCCCCTACAAAAGTTTAATACCACCTCGGATAGGGAAAAAATATTTTGGTGGTGAACGGATGAAAAAATTGGAGAAACGCACCTTGTTTTAATAGTAGGTATAGATATAGATATAGATATTATACATACCATGTTCGTCTTCTTACCACTAATAAATTTCCTAAGCAACTTTTCTGTCACCAACAAGTTATTTGTCCCTTGAGAGAGATGGGGTTTGATAAAATATTGGGAGTAATTCTAGTTATGTTCATGAGTGAATAGTTCATTAAAGATTGATGGCGAGCTGCAATATATATTTGGTTACTTTCCACAAGTTCCTACAACAATTATTTATCACAAGTAGAGGTAGCCTTCATGTGCCTGGATAATGTAAATTTAAAATGGCAATAATATAATATACTCATGCCAGGAAATAATTTTGATTTGATCATAACATTTTCCATTATCATTATTTCACAGTTTTATGTTTACCCGCCGCTAGCAGTCCGGTTATTTTCAAAAGAAGATGTGCTACTCTATATTAAGGAAATGAAGATCTCGAAATGTGATACAGATGGACAATGCGACACAAGCTCTCAAGAAAAAGTGTGTTTCTTTCTATCACTACGTAAATTAAATCTTGTATCTACAGTGATCTGACTTACCAAAGCTAATATGGTGCCTTATTTTGTAGATTCTAGCAGAAGTGGATTTAAACCCATCTAGGCTCCCACCAGGATGGGTCAAAGAAGTAGTTTTCAGAAAAACAAAGGAAGGAACCAAGGGAGGGATGAGGAAATATCCAGTATATAAAATAAATTATACTCATGATCTTTTCTGGAATAAAGTAATTTCCATTGTTCTTTGTAGTATTTTTTTTCAAATTTCTGACCATGAATAATTATGCAGTACTATACGGATCCTCTTAGCAATTATACATTTCGGACATTGAAGTCTGCAGTTGGCTACCTTGAAACCAAAGAACTTCCAAAATTGGCATTTATTCAGAACACCAGTGTCCACGATGTGTACAATTTTGAGAAGTTTGCAGATCTGGTAACTGAGCTTCCAATGTTATCTATCATCATAGTAATTATCCTTGCAATGTTATCTCTTCCCAAAGTTCAATTTTTAGTCTAGGACTTCACCTTTCTTAGAAGCACGTGAACTGTTGACCTATTTGCTATTATACTCTTTAAAGTGTTGAGAACTATACACTTCAGATATGCATTGTTTTGTATAAATAACATGGTATCCCAAGAGTTGTGAATGGTAAATCTTTTCTACGTTGTTTTCATCAAAAAAAAATTGTCATTCTTGAAATCAGAAGACAAGTTAGGCCAGCTAGGATTGCAGGATTTTTATAGGGTTCTGATTGCTACATATATAATTCTTATGGGTTACACTCTTTGGCTTCACATTCTGGAGGCATTTAATCGATCAGTCTAATATCATATATTTTTTATTCCTGTAGAACTGATGTACAGTATGATTGATGTAATTTTACCCGCAAAAAAAAAGATTGATGTAGTTTTCATTTTCCGCGTAATCCATGTCTATATGACTATCCTCATATTTTATTCATTTATTTATTTATTGTACACTATTTCGGTCTTGCATTCCCACGAAATTTATGTGTGCGTACCTCAACGAAACTGATGCGAAAAATGATTATATATCTAACTATTGGGCCAGAAGGTAGATCATAGGTTTAGTCCATATCCACAGCAAGAAAAGAATGGTCTACTATATTGCACCCTTGAGTATACCTTCTTTTTTATGCAAGAAAAACTTCACCATAGGTTTGAATAGAACAGGAAATCTTCTTTCCTTTTTTGTGCAGCTGAACTAAACTTACTTTATTATGTAAACAGGGACAACAGAGCTTTTCCAATGCCAATATAATGCAGTTCTAGTATTATAGTATAGGAAAAGAAACAAGTTTTATCATAAAAGACAAGACTTTGTTCAACCTACATTAGACCAAACTTGGAACTGTTCATTTTCTTTATTTCTGTCTCAACTTTTTGGAGGTAACTTTCAATAGCTTAGAGAACTTTTTATAAGATCGGTGTCACCGAGGCTACTGAGATTCCATGTTTTCCTACTCAGATCCGGCATAACTTGGTATTTGAATATTCAAAATGTGCTGGCTCAAAATAACAGAAAGTATACACACAATATATATGTTTCTGATGTGGTTTGTAGTTATACAAACGAATATAGTGTGTAATTAACTAAAAAACTTATCGAGTTGTTGGGTAGTCAGCTTTACTAACAAAGGATTGCATAAACTTTATTGAACTTTTGAAATTTAGTAAAGAAAACAGTTTACTTAATGGATATTTGGTACTTATATTTATCTATTTATTTTTGCAGCATGAGAGTTTGCGCAAAAGACTACTGCCAAAAGATGGGAAGGCCGATATAGCAACTGCAAGCTCATCAAAATCTAGAGTATCATCACAAGGGGTGAAAATAAATTACAATGAGAAAACTTTATATGGATGTAAGTTCTTCCTGTTATTGGTGCTATGGTTATTTAACCATGCATGTGTTATTATTTCTTCAGGTTCTGCCATCCATCCAGTCTACTCTTAGTTACCAAAAATACTTCTCTCTTGTTATTGAGGATATATATAGAAGTAACCTATACTAGCTAGTGGAAAAACTGTTCAACATCTATTACTGAGGAACCTCATGCATACTACATAATCTTGTGGGCAAATAAATTTGGTAGTACACATATATATTTAATCCTCTGTTTTCTGGATGACTGTAAGTTACCAGGTTTCGTTTATCTTATTCTGTTGATGTCTGTTATTTTGATGCATGTTCCGTTTTCGCTAAAAATTTATGCAATCAAAGCCAACCTTTTTTAGTTGCTCGAAACCTTCGTATGTACGAAATTCTCCTGAAATTTGAATAGTGCACCCAAGGTCCTCTTATTTGGATATTTTAAAAAAAATCATATAAATAGGATATGTTCATGTTAAGTTTACAACTTGTACAATCAACTCTGGAATGAAACTGGTCTGCTTGGCTCTTTGGCATGTGAATTTTCATGTATACTTTCAAGAATCCAAGCCCTTAGATTCCTGTAGTAGCAGAGTTTGCAGGTTTTTCTTGAAAAATCATGCTTGTTGCATCTTTAATTCTGTAATAACATATTAAGATATAGGTCAGGCTTCCCTTCCACCCATAGTGTGCATTGCTTGCATTCTTAGAAAATACTGGAAAATGGAGATCAACATGATTCCTTTGGGAAATTATACGCCACACAATGCTATGATAGGTGTTGCCTAATCTTAAGATTGTATCTGTATTTCCTTCCTATTGATACTTTTCTTTGTATAGCTGAGAGCATCGACACCTCTACGGGCTCGGTTTCATGAAATGAGCACAAAGAATTAAAAAATAAAAACATGAAAACGACAAGGAAAGAAACGAATTCCTCCAAAACTATCAAGCGCCCAAGAGGGAGACCATCCAAAGTAGCTAAGCAAACTGGTGGAGACACAAATGGAAGAGATCATCAAATTGAGCACGAAGAACAGAAGGCCAAAACAAGAAAGGATAGGTCTGCAAATTAAAAAAAACAGGAGGCTGGCTAGTGGACAAAGAGTTCACACATGAAATCATGACATAAACTATAGAGCACATAGATGGACGTCGCAAGTGCTATTTTGCTAGAATTTGGTATTACATTTCTGTTCTATGTCCCAGTACAACTTTTACTAAATCTCTAGAATAAAGTTCGGAATATATTCCCGTGACTTAATTGGTTTGTGCGAGAGTTGAATTTAAGGGCCCTAGAAACATTCTTGCAATTTTTATTAAAGAGTGGTTTTTCTACACCCAGGTATATTGCTCCCACGATGATGAGTAAAATAAAAAAGATAGCAAAAAAATCTGAAAAATTTGTGGCTTCGATTATGACCAAATGTTTAGGTGATTGCAAAGTTTGAAGGACAAATGACATCAGAGGAGCTCTCTACAAAAAAATAACAAAATTTGTGCTGAAACTTATCCGTACTATTTGATCAGAATTTATATTTGGTTTGTATTGTCCTCATTTGATGTTATTTGGCCACAAAATTTTGCAAGCACCTAAAACATTTGGTCATAATAAATCCGCAAAGTTTCAGGATTTTATTTTTTGCTATTTGTTTTGATTGTACTGTTCATCATGGGTGCAATGCACTTCTACACTTTGGTGTAAACACAACTGTTCCTTCGGGGGAAGGAGCGAAAATCACGTGTTGTATGTATTTTCTGTAAATATGGGGTATTAAAGTGAAAGTTTTACACCTAGAGGAAGACCCGGCGAAAGGGGGGAAACCATGGAGTCTTGTGGGCCCTATGTGCTCTGCCAGCTAGCCATGCAGGAGGTAATGGACCCCTTCATATTACGCTTTCTACCAGTGTATGTCATACCCATGGGGATGTCAAATTTTGCAATGTTATGGCTGACCAGGGGATCCCTTCCTTCATTGAGGTCAGCTGGATTTTTCCTCATTCGAAATTTCCGTTGGTGTAATTCATCATTATAAACGCTAAAAACATTGGGAGCACCATATTCATCCATAGAACCATCTCCATCTGCATCTTCAATATCCCACACACACAGAATAATTGCAGACAAAATATTGCAATCACCTTCTTGTGTTGTCTTTTTTTATGGATACCATTGTGTGTTGGTGGGGTATTTACTTTCTTAGATTGTAGAGCATATCTTTATGCCTCTTATCATGGTTATGTTTCTAATTTACGAGTACTTGATTATGTCATTGGGATACTCTGGGAACAAGGGCATATACTTCTCTCATTGTCTGCTTCTGGGCGCGCTTGGACTCGAGCTCCCCGAAAATCATGCTAACCCTGCGGATATCCTTTGTAAAGATTTTCTGGGCTCCTCCAATGCTACTAGCACCATGCCAGGAGTTTCTTGAGCCAGAGGACGCTGGCGTGCGCTTCCTCATCGTCACCGTCGGTGTCCTCGGCTGACTTAGAGTTCTTCTCTTTGGCCAACTTATCATTCATGATACATTCTCTTGTCGAATGTGAGGCCTTGTAGATGTCTTGGCTATGATACTTGTAGGGGCCACTCATGATTTACTCGTATGTCCTGGATGCTTAGACTTGTTGTCCCACTTCTATTTCTTGGCACTATTGTCCCTACTAGAACCAACGCTATTGGTTGCTTCTACGAGGTTGGAGTCTTGTTCGGGCTACCTTCCCGGTTGCGAATGCGGTTTTGATTTCTTCCGGCCTTCGCTTCGGGTGACTTGTGGGCATCAGATGCCATGATTTGTCGACTACCTGTGCGGGCGGTCTCATCGTCTATTGCATAGTCGCTTTCCTGAGATGTGCCATAGTGGTGAGCCTTCCTTTCTTCTTGTTTACAGCTGAGCTTGTGGCGGAGATCCTGATCTTGTGCTCCATTGACGATGCATGGATAGCCTAGTCTTCGGAGATGCTGAATAATGAGTTTTGCTTATTGGCCAGCGAGCTATTAAATCGCGAACCGACTTCTTGCCCCCTTGGATGTAGTTGTTAGCTCATACCCACGACTAGGATACTTATATTGTATGTCCCTTCAAAGTTGTTAACGAAGGAGCTTAAGTCCGTCCTCTAGCGGGTCGTACTTGGCAAAAGCCCGTTGAGCCATGTACTCGCTGACCCAGTTAAGTAGAGAAGGAAATATCTGAGGGCGTTACCCATGTCGCCTCGGCCATGTCAATGACTATGAGGTAATCATTGAGCCAATTGACCACTTCCATTCGTAGAGTACTTGTAAACACCGCGTACAATGAACAGCTTTGGGAAAGGGTGTGTGATTGCTTCATAAGTGAAAGACGACGAGGCGATGATTGAAGTGAATGGTGTTGAACATGGTGATGTCGGCTCGTAGTTATACCCGTATCTTTCCTTCCCCCGGGTCCGGATGTGATCACGGAGATCGGGTTGATGGGAGAGGCCCTCATGCACAAGTTGGAGTGGTGGTAAGGGAGGTCAGCAGGTAATGGTCTAGACGAACCGGATTGGTTGATGTAGGTTGCTAGGTTCATCGTGAAGTGGTGCCATCACCCTAGCCTGAGAGCCCGAGCGATTGTGCTGCCAGAGATGATTGATTACGGAGAGTTTGTCGTCGTTATTGCCGAGATGGAGCCTTGACTCGCATATGTTATCCTTGAGCTCAATAGTGTTGCGGAGCAAGGTCTGGAGAGGCGCAATGATGTCAGCGCCTCACTAGCCTGGAGTGGCTTGAAGCCGGTATACAAGGGCAGCTGTTGGTTCAAGGTCGCGAGCTGAAGTTTAGAGCATGTTACCATTTGAGTTGACATTCAAAATAACCTTGCATGCTGCAATTAATTTTATTTGAGTGTGTTAGGTTTAGAGGCTTGAAGTGAAGCATGATTCTCACTTTTGCTCTTGTATTATATGCACGACTTCTCTTGTTAATTTCTTCATTGGTGAAAGAAAGGAACCATGGAGGGAAAAGACGAGGAGGAGTGTGTTGGAAATATGCCCTAGAGGCAATAATAAAATGGTTATTATTATATTTCTTTGTTCATGATAATTGTCTATTGTTCATGCTATAATTGTGTTATCCGGAAATCGTAATACATGTGTGAATACATAGACCACAACACGTCCCTAGTGAGCCTCTAGTTGACTAGCTCATTGATCAAAAGATAGTCATGGTTTCCTGACTATGGACATTGGATGTCATTGATAACGGGATCACATCATTAGGAGAATGATGTGATGGACAAGACCCAATCCTAAGCATAGCTCAAAGATCGTGTAGTTCGTTTGTTGTAGCTTTTCCGAATGTCAAGTATCATTTCCTTAGACCATGAGATTGTGCAACTCCCGGATACCGTAGGAGTGCTTTGGGTGTGCCAAACGTCACAACGTAACTGGGTGACTATAAAGGTACACTACAGGTATCTCCGAAAGTGTCTGTTGGGTTGGCACGAATCGAGACTGGGATTTGTCACTCCGTATGACGAGAGGTATCTCTGGGCCCACTCGGTAATGCATCATCATAATGAGCTCAATGTGACCAAGTGGTTGATCACGGGATCATGCATTACGGCACGAGTAAAGTGACTTGCCGGTAACGAGATTGAACGAGGTATTGGGATACCGACGATCGAGTCTCGGGCAAGTAATGTACCGATTGACAAAGGGAATTGTATACGGATTGATTGAATCCTCGACATCGTGGTTCATTCGATGAGATCATCGAGGAGCATGTGGGAGCCAACATGGGTATCCAGATCCCGCTGTTGGTTATTGACCGGAGAGTCGTCTCGGTCATGTCTGCGTGTCTCCCGAACCCGTAGGGTCTACACACTTAAGGTTCGGTGACGCTAGGGTTGTTGAGATATTAGTATATGGTAACCCGAAAGTTGTTCGGAGTCCCGTATGAGATCCCGGACGTCACGAGGAGTTCCGGAATGGTCCGAAGGTGAAGATTTATATATAGGAAGTCAAGTTTCGGCCATCGGGAAGGTTTCGGGGGTAATCGGTATTGTACCGGGACCACTGGAAGGGTCCCGGGGGTCCACCGGGTGGGGCCACCTATCCCGGAGGGCCCCATGGGCTGAAGTGGGAGGGGAACCATCCCCTAGTGGTCTAGTGCGCCCCCCTTGGGCCTCCCCCTGCGCCTAGGGTTGGAAACCCTAGGGGTGGGGGGCGCCCCACTTGGCTTGGGGGCAAGCCACCCCCTTGGCCGCTGCCCCCCTTGGAGATTGGATCTCCTAGGGCCGGCGCCCCCCCTAGGGACCATATATATAGTGGGGAGAGGGAGGGCAGCCGCACCCTAGCCCCTGGCCTCTCCCTCTCCCTCCCGTGACACTCCTCCCTCTCCCTGTGCTTGGCGAAGCCCTACCGAGATCACTGTTGCTTCCACCACCACCACGCCGTCGTGCTGCTGGATCTTCATCAACCTCTCCTTCCCCTTTGCTGGATCAAGTTGGAGGAGACGTCTTCCCAACCGTACGTGTGTTGAACGCGGAGGTGCCGTCCGTTGGGCGCTAGGTCATCGGTGATTTGGATCACGACGAGTACGGCTCCATCAACCCCGTTCTCTTGAACGCTTCCGCGCGCGATCTATAAGGGTATTTAGATGCACTCCTCTCTCCCTCGTTGCTAGATGACTCCATCGATTGGTCTTGGTGATGCGTAGAAAATTTTAAAATTCTGCTACGTTCCCCAACAGTGGCATCATGAGCTAAGTCTATGTGTAGTTTCTATGCACGAGTAGAACACAAAGCGGTTGTGGGCGTGGATATTGTCAATTTGCTTGCCGTTACTAGTCTTATCTTGATTCGGCGGCATCGTGGGATGAAGCAGCCCAGACCGACCTTACACGTACGCTTACGTGAGACTGGTTCCACCGATTGACATGCACTAGTTGCATAAGGTGGCTGGCGGGTGTCTGTCTCTCCCACTTTAGTCGGATCGGATTCAATGAAAAGGGTCCTTGTGAAGGGTAAATAGAAATTGGCATATCACGTTGTGGTTTTGGCGTAGGTGAGAAACGTTCTTGCTAGAAACCTATAGCAGCCACGTAAAAACTTGCAACAACAATTAGAGGACGTCTAACTTGTTTTTGCAGCATGTGCCGTGTGATGTGATATGGCCAAAAGGATGTGATGAATGATATATGTGATGTATGAGATTGATCATGTTCTTGTAATAGGAATCACGACTTGCATGTCGATGAGTATGACAACCGGCAGGAGCCATAGAAGTTGTCTTTATTTATTTATGACTTGCGTGTCAACATAAACGCCATGTAATTACTTTACTTTATTGCTAAAGCGTTAGCCATAGTAGTAGAAGTAATAGATGACGAGACAACTTCAAGAAGACACGATGATGGAGATCATGATGATGTAGATCATGGTGTCATGCCGGTGACAATGATGATCATGGAGCCCCGAAGATGGAGATCAAAAGGGCAAATGATATTGGCCATATCATGTCACTATTTGATTGCATGTGATGTTTATCATGTTTTACATCTTATTTGCTTAGAACGACGGTAGCTTAAATAATATGATCCCTAGTAATAATTTCAAGAAAGTGTTCCCCCTAACTGTGCACCGTTGCGAAGGTTCGTTGTTTCGAAGCACCACGTGATGATCGGGTGTGATAGATTCTAACGTTCGAATACAACGGGTGTAAGCCAGATTTACACACGCAATACACTTAGGTTGACTTGACGAGCCTAGCATGTATAGACATGGCCTTGGAACACGGAAGACCGAAAGGTCGAACATGAGTCGTATAGAAGATACGATCAACATGAAGATGTTCACCAATGTTGACTAGTCCGTCTCACGTGATGATCGGACACGGCCTAGTTAACTCGGATCATGTTTCACTTAGATGACTAGAGGGATGTCTATCTGAGTGGGAGTTCATTGAATAATTTGATTAGATGAACTTAATTATCATGAACTTAGTCTAAAAATCTTTACACTATGTCTTGTAGATCAAATGGCCCATGCTAATGTTGCCCTCAACTTCAATGCGTTCCTAGAGAAAACCAAGCTGAAAGATGATGGCAGCAACTATACGGACTGGGTCCGGAACCTGAGGATCATCCTCATAGTTGCCAAGAAATATTATGTCCTAGAAGCACCGCTAGGTGACGCACCCATCCCAAAGAACTAAGACGTTATGAACGCTTGGCAGTCACGTGCTGATGATTACTCCCTCGTTCAGTGCGGCATGCTTTACAACTTAGAACCGGGGCTCCAAAAGCATTTTGAGAGACACGGAGCATATGATATGTTCGAAGAGCTGAAAATGGTTTTCCAAGCTCATGCCCGGGTCGATATATATGAAGTCTCCGACAAGTTCTTCAGCTGTAAGATGGAGGAAAATAGTTCTGTCAGTGAGCACATACTCAAAATGTCTGGGTTGCATAACCGCTTGACTCAGCTGGGAGTTAATCTCCCGGATGACGCGGTCATTGACAGAATCCTTCAGTCGCTTCCATCGAGCTACAAGAGCTTTGTGATGAACTTCAATATGCAGGGGGTGGAAAAGACCATTCCTGAGGTATATTCAATGCTGAAATTAGCAGAGGTGGAAATCAAAAAGGAACATCAAGTGTTGATGGTGAATAAAACCACTAAGTTCAAGAAAGGCAAGGGTAAGAAGAACTTCAAGAAGGACGGCAAGGGAATTGCCGCGCCCGGTAAGCAAGCTGCCGGGAAGAAGCCAAAGAATGGACCCAAGCCCGAGACTGAGTGTTTTTATTGCAAGGGAAGTGGTCACTGGAAGCGGAACTGCCCCAAATACTTAGCGGACAAGAAGGCCGGCAAGACTAAAGGTATATGTGATATACATGTAATTGATGTGTACCTTACCAGTACTCGTAGTAGCTCCTGGGTATTTGATACCGGTGCGGTTGCTCACATTTGTAACTCAAAGCAGGAGCTGCAGAATAAGCGGAGACTAGTGAAGGACGAGGTCACGATGCGCGTCGGGAATGGTTCCAAGGTCGATGTGATCGCCGTCGGCACGCTACCTCTACATTTACCTACGGGATTAGTTTTAAACCTCAATAATTGTTATTTAGTGCTAGCTTTGAGCATGAACATTGTATCAGGATCTCGTTTAATTCGAGATGGCTACTCATTTAAATCCAAGAATAATGGTTGTTCTATTTATATGAGAGATATGTTTTATGGTCATGCTCCGTTGGTGAATGGTTTGTTCTTAATGAATCTTGACCGTAATGTTACACATATTCATAGTGTGAATATCAAAATATGTAAGGTTGATAATGATAGTCCCACATACTTGTGGCACTGCCACCTTGGTCACATAGCTGTCAAACGCATGAAGAAGCTCCATGCAGATGGACTTTTGGAGTCTCTTGATTACGATCATTTGACACGTGTGAACCATGCCTCATGGGTAAAATGACCAAGACTCCATTCTCAGGAACAATGGAGCGAGCAACCAACTTATTGGAAATCATACATATTGATGTGTGCGGTCCAATGAGTGTTGAGGCTCGCGGTGGCTATCGTTATGTTCTCACCCTCACTGATGACTTGAGTAGATATGGGTATGTCTACTTAATGAAACACAAGTCTGAGACCTTTGAAAAGTTCAAGGAATTTCAGAGTGAGGTTGAGAATCAACGTGACAGGAAAATCAAGTTCTTGCGATCAGATTGTGGGGGAGAATACTTGAGTCACGAATTTGGCACACACTTAAGAAAATGTGGAATAGTTTCACAACTCACGCCGCCTGGAACACCTCAGCGTAATAGTGTGTCTGAACGTCGTAATCGCACTCTATTGGATATGGTGCGATCTATGATGTCTCTTACCGATCTACCGCTGTCATTTTGGGGCTATGCTTTAGAGACTGCCGCATTCACTTTAAATAGGGCTCCGTCAAAATCCGTTGAGACGACACCGTATGAATTATGGTTTGGGAAGAAACCTAAGCTGTCGTTTCTAAAAGTTTGGGGATGCGATGCTTATGTCAAGAAACTTCAACCTGAAAAGCTCGAACCCAAATCGGAAAAATGTGTCTTCATAGGATACCCTAAAGAAACTATTGGGTATACCATCTACCTCAGATCCGAAGGCAAGATCTTTGTTGCCAAGAATGGGTCCTTTCTAGAGAAAGAGTTTCTCTCGAAAGAAATAAGTGGGAGGAAAGTAGAACTTGATGAAGTATTACCTCTTGAACCGGTAAGTGGCGCAGCTCAAGAAAATGTTCCCGAGGTGCCTGCACCGACAAGAGAGGAAGTTGATGATGATGATCATAAAACTTCAGATCAAGTTGCTACTGAACTTCGTAGGTCCACAAGGACACGTTTCACACCAGAGTGGTACGGCAACCCTGTCTTGGAAATCATGTTGTTATACAACGGTGAACCTTCGAACTATGAAGAAGCGATGGCGGGCCCGGATTTCGACAAATGGCTGGAAGCCATGAAATCCGAGATAGGATCCATGTATGAAAATGAAGTATGGACTTTGACTGACTTGCCTGATGATCGGCGAGCCATAGAAAATAAATGGATCTTTAAGAAGAAGACAGACGCGGATGGTAACGTAACCATCTATAAAGCTCGGCTTGTCGCTAAGGGTTATCAACAAGTTCAAGGGGTTGACTACGATGAGACTTTCTCACCCGTAGCGAAGCTGAAGTCCGTCCGAATCATGTTAGCAATTGCCGCATTCTATGATTATGAGATATGGCAAATGGACGTCAAAACGGCATTCCTTAATGGTTTCCTTAAGGAAGAATTGTATATGATGCAGCTGGAAGGTTTTGTCGATCCTAAGAATGCTGACAAGGTGTGCAAGCTCCAACGCTCGATTTATGGGCTGGTGCAAGCATCTCGGAGTTGGAACATTCGTTTTGATGAGATGATCAAAGTGTTTGGTTTTACGCAGACTTATGGAGAAGCCTGCATTTACAAGAAAGTGAGTGGGAGCTCTGTAGCATTTCTCATATTGTATGTGGATGACATACTGTTGATGGGAAATGATATAGAATTCTTGGAAAGCATAAAGGCCTACTTGAATAAGTGTTTTTCAATGAAGGATCTTGGAGAAGCTGCTTATATATTAGGCATCAAGATCTATAGAGACAGATCGAGACGCCTCATTGGTCTTTCACAAAGTATGTACCTTGACAAGATATTGAAGAAGTTCAAAATGGATCAGTCAAAGAAGGGGTTCTTGCCTGTATTGCAAGGTATGAGATTGAGCATGGCTCAATGCCCAACCACGGCAGAAGATAGAGAAAAGATGAGTGTCGTCACCTATGCCTTGGCCATAGGGTCTATCATGTATGCTATGTTGTGTACCAGACCTGATGTAAACCTTGTCGTAAGTTTGGTAGGAAGGTACCAAAGTAATCCCGGCATGGAACACTGGACAGTGGTCAAGAATATCCTGAAGTACCTGAAAAGGACTAAGGATATGGTTCTCGTTTATGGAGGTGACGAAGAGCTCGTCGTAAAGGGTTACGTCGATGCTAGCTTCGACACAGATCTGGATGACTCTAAGTCACAAACCGGATACGTGTATATTTTGAATGGTGGGGCAGTAAGCTGGTGCAGTTGCAAGCAAAGCGTTGTGGCGGGATCTACATGTGAAGCGGAGTACATGGCAGCCTCGGAGGCAGCACAAGAGGCAATCCGGGTGAAGGAGTTCATTACCGACCTAGGAGTCATACCTAATGCGTCGGGCCCGATGACTCTCTTCTGTGACAACACTAGAGCTATTGCCCTTGCCAAGGAGCCCAGGTTTCACAGGAAGACCAGGCATATCAAGCGTCGCTTCAACTCCATTCGTGAAAGTGTTCAAAATGGAGACATAGAGATTTGTAAAGTACATATGGACCTGAATGTGGCAGATCCGTTGACTAAACCTCTCCCTAGAGCAAAACATGATCAACACCAGAACTGCATGGGTGTTCGGTTCATCACAATGTAACTAGACTATTGACTCTAGTGCAAGTGGGAGACTGTTGGAAATATGCCCTAGAGGCAATAATAAAATGGTTATTATTATATTTCTTTGTTCATGATAATTGTCTATTGTTCATGCTATAATTGTGTTATCCGGAAATCGTAATACATGTGTGAATACATAGACCACAACACATCCCTAGTGAGCCTCTAGTTGACTAGCTCGTTCATCAAAAGATAGTCATGGTTTCCTGACTATGGACATTGGATGTCATTGATAACGGAATCACATCATTAGGAGAATGATGTGATGGACAAGACCCAATCCTAAGCATAGCTCAAAGATCGTGTAGTTCGTTTGTTGTAGCTTTTCCGGATGTCAAGTATCATTTCCTTAGACCATGAGATTGTGCAACTCCCGGATACCGTAGGAGTGCTTTGGGTGTGCCAAATGTCACAATGTAACTGGGTGACTATAAAGGTACACTACAGGTATCTCTGAAAGTGTCTGTTGGGTTGGCACGAATCGAGACTGGGATTTGTCACTCTATATGACGGAGAGGTATATCTGGGCCCACTCGGTAATGCATCATCATAATGAGCTCAATGTGACCAAGTGGTTGATCACGGGATCATGCATTACGGCACGAGTAAAGTGACTTGCCGGTAACGAGATTGAACGAGGTATTGGGATACCGATGATCGAGTCTCGGGCAAGTAACATACCGATTGACAAAGGGAATTGTATACGGATTGATTGAATCCTTGACATCGTGGTTCATCCGATGAGATCATTGAGGAGCATGTGGGAGCCAACATGGGTATCCAGATCCCCCTGTTGGTTATTGACCGGAGAGTCGTCTCGGTCATGTCTGCGTGTCTCCCGAACCCGTAGGGTCTACACACTTAAGGTTCGGTGATGCTAGGGTTGTTGAGATATTTGTATACGGTAACCCTAAAGTTGTTCGGAGTCCCGTATGAGATCCCGGACGTCACGAGGAGTTCCGAAATGGTCCGAAGGTGAAGATTTATATATAGGAAGTCAAGTTTCGGCCATCGGGAAGGTTTTGGGGGTAATCGGTATTGTACCGGGACCACCGGAAGGGTCCCGGGGGTCCACCGGGTGGGGCCACCTATCCCGAAGGGCCCCATGGGCTGAAGTGGGAGGGGAACCAGCCCCTAGTGGGCTGGTGCGCCCCCCTTGGACCTCCCCCTGCGCCTAGGGTTGGAAACCCTAGGGGTGGGGGCGCCCCACTTGGCTTGGGGGGCAAGCCACCCCCTTGGCCGCCGCCCCCCTTGGAGATTGGATCTCCTAGGGCCGGCGCCCCCCTAGGGACCCTATATATAGTGGGGGGAGGGAGGGCAGCCACACCCTAGCCCCTGGCCTCTCCCTCTCCCTCCCGTGACACTCCTCCCTCTCCCTGTGCTTGGCGAAGCCCTGCCGAGATCACCGTTGCTTCCACCACCACGCCATCATGCTACTGGATCTTCATCAACCACTCCTTCCCCCTTGCTGGATCAAGTTGGAGGAGACGTCTTCCCAACCGTACGTGTGCGGCGCTAGGTCATCGGTGATTTGGATCACGACGAGTACGACTCCATCAACCCCGTTCTCTTGAACGCTTCCGCGTGCGATCTACAAGGGTATGTAGATGCACTCCTCTCTCCCTCGTTGCTAGATGACTCCATAGATTGATCTTGGTGATGCGTAGAAAATTTTAAAATTCTGCTACGGTCCCCAACAGAGTATGACCAAGAAAAGAACACCTATGAATATTTGTATATTTATTGTTTAGGCCCACAGTTGACACAATGCATTGTGGAAAACAACTGAGGACATGGCAAGTGCACCATATGGAAAACAATATCTTCCTTTATGTATAACTTAGGATCTTTATTGCGTGAGAGAAACTTGGTCACAATCAGCCAAAAGGTTGCTTACAAGGAAAGAGGGACATTCATCCATCCAACAATCTAACACCGCCAAAGAGATAGCATGTTTAGCACAAAGATCCACACGGCCATTAACATCCCTGGAAGCATGCTGAACCCAAAAAGAAACGGAACTTTAGATTATTTCCCTAATTTCATCGAAGATAGGCTTGACCACAGATCTGGTGTTGTGACGTGATAGCCAGAGGTTAACTACCTCTAAACAATCAACCTCCATGACCACATGCGAAAAAACTCTGAGCTGAGCAAAAATTACTTTCTCTCGCAATGTGTTCATTTCGTGAATAAATATATCGATGACACCAGCAAGTGGCTTGCATGAGGCCCCCATGAATGAAAGGTGTGAATGAACAACAACGCCCAATCCTCCCATCTCTGCCTGAGTATCAATAGCTCCATCTATGTTGAACTTGACCCATCCAGGATCAAGTGGGCGACAACACCGACCACCCAGAATGCAATGACTATATTTTGGAGTAATGCCAAATCATCTCTCACCTGCTTGATCGCCCTCTTGTAACCTTCCTCGTCGTGAGTTCAATGATTCCAGGAGTTCCAGATAGCATGCATGACGGTAATTAGGTTGCATCTATCCGACTCTAAGAAAATACTGTTAAGCACTAGTCCCTGGACCGAGTATTCGGATGCAAGCTTGGAAGTTTCACTGCATCCCTAGTATGATTTGGCATTGATAATTTGGTTAAATATCATGATATTGTTTGTCATTATGTTTATGCTTGTTGTGAGCTTGCACGTACAATCAATGTACTGACCTGGCGTGTCAGGTCAGATTTCAGGAAAGTTTCATTGGATCAGAGTGCTGTCCTAGTCTAGATCGTGTCCACATCGGTATCCCTGTGCTATGGAGTCCCGCCTCGTCGTCGTTCCGCTGTCGTGCAGTTGTCGTGATCAAGGCCCCTTTATGTTCACTAAATAATGTACATATTGTTCAGCCGCACTGTGTGTGCCACTTGGCCTCGCAACTTGATGTAATGTCGAACTATGTTCCGCTAGTATCAATAAAGCGGTTGTTTTCTATACCAAGATGTTGTGTGTTGCCGGAATACATGATCTCTGGGTTGGCAATGCAAGGTAAACCGGTTGCTCTAAGCCGGGGTGCCACAGATTTTGAAGGAGTTCAAAATGGATTAGTCAAAGAAGGAGTTCTTGCCTCAATTGTAAGGTATGAAGTTGAGTAAGACTCAAAGCCTGACCACGGTAGAAAAATAGAGAGAGAATGAAAGGCATTCCCTATGCCTCGGCCATAGATTCTATAAAGCATGCCAAGCTGTGTACCAGACCAAATGTGTGCCTTGCCACATGTCTAGCAAGGGGGTACAATAGTGATCCGACAGTAGATCATTCGACAGCGGTCAAAATTATCCTTAGTGGAATAAGGATATGTTTCTTGGTTATGGAGGTAACAAAGAGTTCATCGTAAAGGGTTACATCAATGCAAGCTTTGACGCTGATTTGAATGACTCTGAGTCTCAATCTAGATACATATTGAAAGTGGGAGCAATTATCTAGAGTAGCTCCGTACAGAGCATTGTAGACATAGAAATTTGCAAAATACATAGGGATCTGAATGTGGCAGGCACGTTGGCAAAACCTCTCTCACAAGCAAAATATGATCATACCTTAGTACTCTTTGAAGTGTTAATCACATGGCGATGTGAACTAGATTATCGACTCTAGTAAACCCTTTGGGTGTTGGTCACATGGCGATGTGAACTATGGGTGTTATTCACATGGCGATGTGAACTATTGGTGTTAATCACATGGCGATGTGAACTAGATTATTGACTCTAGTGCAAGTGGGAGACTGAAGGAAATATGCACTAGAGGCAATAATAAAGTTGTTATTTTATATTTCCTTATTCATGATAAATGTTTATTATTCATGCTAGAATTGTATTGACCGGAAACCTTAATACATGTATGAATACATAGACAAATCCAATCTCAGAGGGGCTCTCACCCCTCCGCCGCCATGGAGGCCATGGACCAGAGGGGAAACCCTTCTCCCATCTAGGGAGAAGGTCAAGGAAGAAGAAGAAGAAGAAGAAGAAGAAGGGGGGCCCTCTCCCCCTCTCTCCCGGTGGCGCTAGAACGCCGCCGAGGCCATCATCGTGTGACGGAAATCTACACCAACACCTCTGTCATCTTCACCAACATCTCCATCGCCTTCCCCCATATATCTACAGCGGTCCACTCCCTCGCAACCCGCTGTACCCTCTACTTGAACATGGTGCTTTATGCTTCATATTATTATCCAATGATGTGTTGCCATCCTATGATGTCTGAGTAGATTTTCGTTGTCCTTTCGGTAATTGGTGAATTGCTATGATTGGTTTAATTTTCTTGTGGTTACATTGATGTCCTTTGGTGCCCATCGTATGAGCATGCGCGTGGATCACACCATAGGGTTAGTTGTATGTTGATAGGACTATGTATTGGAGGGAAAGAGTGATAGAAGCTTCAAACTAGCATAGAAATTGATGCATACGAGATTGAAGGGGGGCCAATATATCTTCATGCTATGGTTGGGTTTTACCTTAATGAAAGTTAGTAATTACGGATGATTGCTAATAGTTTCAATCATAAGTGCATAGAATTCCAAGTCAGGGATGACATGCTAGCAGTGGCCTCTCCCATATAAAACTTGCCATCGGTCTAGTAAAATAGTCAATTGCTTAGGGACAATTTCGCAACTCCTACCACCACTTTTCCACACTCGCTATACTAACTTTATTGCTTCCTTACCTAAACAGCCCCTAGTTTTTATTTACGCGCTCTTTATTATCTTGCAAACATATCCCGTTACACTTACAAAGTACTTCTAATTTCATACTTGTTCTAGGTAAAGCGAATGTTAAGCGTGCGTAAAGTTGTATCGGTGGTCGATAGAACTTGAGGGAATATTTGCTCTACCTTTAGCTCCTCGTTGGGTTCGACCCTCTTACTTATCAAAAGAGGCTACAATTGATCCCCTGTACTTGTGGGTTATCAGTCTTATACACCATTTGTTCCTAAATATGAGTATTTTTAGAGATTCCAATATAGACTACATACGGAGCAAAAGGAGTGAATCTAGATTCTAATCTAAACTATATCTATAATTCTATATACATTCGTATGTAGTTCATATTGAAATCTCTAAAAATAATTGTACTTAGGAACGTACTGATACGTCTCCAATGTATCTATAATTTATGAAGTATTCATGCTATTATCTTATCTGTTTTGGATGTTTATGTGCTTTATTATACACTTTTATATTATTTTGGGACTAACCTATTAACCCAGAGCCCAGTGTCAGTTTCTGTTTTTTTTCTTGTTTTAGAGTATCACAAAAAAGGAAAATCAAATGGAGTCCAATTGACCTGAAACTTCACAGAACTTATTTTTGGACCAGAAGAAGCCCACGGAGTATCGGAGATGGACCATGAGAGTCCCGGGCTGCCCGCGAGGGTGGGGGGGGCGCCCACCCCCCTGGGCGCGCCCCCTGCCTCGTGGACAGCCCAGAGATCCACTGATGTACTTCTTCCTCCTATATATGTCCATATACCCTAAAAACTTCGGGGAGCACAATAGATCGGGAGTTCCGCCGCCAGAAGCCTCCGTAGCCACCGAAAACCAATCTAGACCCGTTCCGGCACCCTGCCGAAGGGGGGAATCCCTCTCCGGTGGCCATCTTCATCATCCCGGCGCTCTCCATGACGAGGAGGGAGTAGTTCTCCCTCGGGGTTGAGGGTATGTACCAGTAGCTATGTATTTGATCTCTCTCTCTCTCTCGTGTTCTTGAGGTGGTACGATCTTAATGTATCACGAGCTTTGCTATTATAGTTGGATCTTATGATGTTTTCTCCCCCCCCCCCCTCTACTCTCTTGTAATGGGTTGAGTTTTCCCTTTGAAGTTACCTTATCGGATTGAGTCTTTAAGGATTTGAGAACACTTGATGTATGTCTTGCGTGGGATAACCGTGGTGACAATGGGTTATTCTATTGATTCATTTGATGTATGTTTTGGTGATCAACTTGCGGGTTCCGCTCATGAACCTATGCATAGGGGTTGGCACACGTTTTCGTCTTGACTCTCCGGTAGAAACTTTGGGGCACTCTTTGAAGTACTTTGTGTTGGTTTGAATAGATGAATCTGAGATTGTGTGATGCATATCGTATAATCATACCCACGGATACTTGAGGTGACATTGGAGTATCTAGGTGACATTAGGGTTTTGGTTGATTTGTGTCTTAAGGTGTTATTCTAGTACGAACTCTATGATAGATTGAACGGAAAGAATAGCTTCGTGTTATTTTACTACGGACTCTTGAATAGATCGATCAGAAAGGATAACTTTGAGGTGGTTTCGTACCCTACCATAATCTCTTCGTTTGTTCTCCGCTATTAGTGACTTTGGAGTGACTCTTTGTTGCATGTTGAGGGATAGTTATGTGATCCAATTATGTTATTATTGTTGAGAGAACTTGCACTAGTGAAAGTATGAACCCTAGGTCTTGTTTCAACGCATTGCAATACCGTTTGTGCTCACTTTTATCATTAGTTACCTTGCTGTTTTTATATTTTCAGATTACAAAGACCTTTATCTACCATCCATATACCACTTGTATCACCATCTCTTCGCCGAACTAGTGCACCTATACAATTTACCATTGTATTGGGTGTGTTGGGGACACAAGAGACTCTTTGTTATTTGGTTGCGGGGTTGCTTAAGAGAGACCATCTTCATCCTACTCCTCCCACGGATTGATAAACCTTAGGCCATCCACTTGAGGGAAATTTGCTACTGTCCTACAAACCTCTGCACTTGGAGGCCCAACAACGTCTATAAGAAGAAGGTTGTGTAGTAGACATCACGTAGGTAGTTGTATTTTACATCATTCGTGCAATCTCAGTTTAGCTTCTAACATTTATTGGTTGCTTGTAGGTACATATATGAGTGATACTGATCCATGCTTTGATCCCTTTTGCGTATGGGGCAATGAGATATTCATGAACAAGCGCCAAGTGAGGAAACTAAGAAAGATTGTTAGGCGAAAAAAACGGGTGATGGGAATTAAGCTCTTTATTTACGCTTTGTCCAAGACAACAGTGAACTTTAGGATGGTAAGTAATGTGTTGCCTTTCCCCCTGCCCACAACAAGTTACTCTATTAGACCCGAGTATTTGAAATTCTTCTCTTTTCAGTGGTTTCCGAACCTATTTACTGATGATTACCTTGCAAACTACATGACTGGAGTGGAGGCAACTAAGGTTAAAGCATATAATTCATGCTACCATGATAATGCTCTAGAAGCCTTCCTAAAGGCGGTGAAGGATGGGCGGGCGATCGTCACAAGGGGTTGGACAAAAGTTGTTCGTGCCTATGGCATGCAAGAGGGCACATTATGGGCATTCCGCTTCATCAACACCATCGGCAGCCAAAATGATTTACACTTGTCTCTTCACCTCTACCACCTCTAAATATTGTGGTTCATCATAGTTAATTGCTTTCTAATCCTATAATTACTGAACATATTGTACTGAGAATTTTATTTATGGATTGGTTGTTGAATCATTGTGCTGAGAATTTGAATTCCACGTTCCATATTTCAAAATTTCCAATTCGAATAAAAAATTACAGGGAAAAATAAAATTATACATGAGAGAATAAAATAATGTGCACATGGTTTGAAAGAAAATAGTGTGTGCGATGAAAAATAGAAAACAGATGGTTCTTTGACATGAAACGTTTGCGATGCCCGACGAAAGCACACACAGTTTCGTCTCATATGTGTGTGCAATTTATGGTAATACGGCAAACATTTCAAACCTGTGTGCGCGTGTGATAGGTAGGAATACCTATCGCACACAGTTATGAAAATGGACACGTTGACGTTAGTAGAGGCACCGCGCATAGTTTACATTTCTGAACTATGTGCGATAACGTATGGATCGCAAACACATCAATAAATTAAATGTTGATGTCCACCTTTTTCACACGACTATAGCAGCTGATGTCTACTATGCAACCTTCTTCTTGTACACTCGTGTTGAGCCTCTAAGCGCAGAGTTTTGTAGGACAGTAGCAAATTTCCCTCAAGTGGATGACCTAAGGTTTATCAATCCGTGGGAGGCGTAGAATGAAGATGGTCTCTCTCAAACAACCCTGCAACCAAATGACAAAGAGTCTTTTGTGTCCCCAACACACCCAATACAATGGTAAATTGTATAGGTGCACTAGTTCGATGAAGAGATGGTGATACAAGTGCAATATAGATGGTAGATATAGGTTTTTGTAATATGAAAGTATAAAAACAGCAAGATAGCAAGTGGTAAAAGTGAGCAAAAATGGTATTGCAATGCTTCGAAATAAGGCCTAGGGTTCATACTTTCACTAGTGCAAGTTCTCTCAACAATGATAACATAAATAGATCATATAACAATCCCTCAACATGCAACAAAGAGTCACTCCAAAGTCACTAATAGCGGAAAACAAACGAAGAGATTATTGTAGGGTACGAAACCACCTAAAAGTTATTCTTTCTGATCGACCTATTGGGCTATTCGTATAAGTGTCACAAACAACCCTAGAGTTTGTACTAACATAACACCTTAAGACACACATCAACCAAAACCATAATGTCACCTAGATACTCCAATGTCACCACAAGTATCCGTGGGTTTGATTATATGATATGCATCACACAATCTCAGATTCATCTATTCAAACCAACACAAAGAACTTCAAAGAGTGCCCCAAAGTTTCTATCGAAGAGTCAAGACGAAAACGTGTGCCAACCCTATGCATAAGTTCACAAGGTCACAGAACCCGCAAGTTGATCACCAAAACATACATCAAGTAGATCACGTGAATATCCCATTGTCACCACAGATAAGCACATGCAAGACATACATCAAGTGTTCTCAAATCCTTAAAGACTCAATCTGATAAGATAACTTCAAAGGGAAAACTCAATCCATTACAAGAAGGCAGAGGGGGAGAAACATCATAAGATACAACTATAATAGCAAAGCTCACGGTACATCAAGATCGTGCCAAATCAAGAACACGTGAGAGAGAGAGAGAGAGATCAAACACATAGCTACTGGTGCATGCCCTTAGCTCCAAGGGTGAACTACTCCCTCCTCGTCATGGAGAGCGCCGGGATGACGAAGATGACCACCTGTGATGATTTTCCCCTACGGCGGGGTGCCGGAACAGGGCCCCGATTGGTTTTTGGTGGCTACAGAGGCTTGCGGCAGCGGAACTCCTGATCTAGGTTCTGTTTTGGAGTCCACGAGGGACCCACAAGGTCGGAGGGCGCGCCCTAGGGGGGTGGGGGCGCCCTCCACCCTTGTCGAGGCCTCGGGACCACTACTAGGGAAAAGCCTATACACAGAATCTTACCAGCAGCGCGCTTTAAAATCAGGCGCTGCTGCTAAGTAGCAGTAGCGCGGGCCATGGAAACTCGCCGCTGAAACAAGTTTATCAGTAGTGCGTGCACTCCAAGAAGCGCTACTGCTAAAATTCCCAGGACGCCGCCGCGAGGCCAGTTATAGCAGCAGCGCGTTAAAATAAACAGCGCTACTACTACAAAACGTAGCAGCAGCGCATTTAGGCAATAATTGCTACTGCTAAATTAACTACAAAAATCAATGAGCATTCAGCGCATTCAGCGTAACGTAGCAGCAGCGTATTTTTTATGTCTATGTCTATTTTTACATACTGACACATAGCAGTAGCGCGTTCAGGCCAAAAGGCGCTACTGATAGGTAGTTTAGCAGTAGCGCGTTTACCTATAGCGCGCTACTGCTATTCCATTCCATCTCCCTCCACTCACTAGCCTCATCCACAGATCACACTCACACACACCCACGGTCTCCTCCTCACCCCCCCGCGCCGCCGGTCCTCCCCCGTCGCCCCTCCCCCGATCTGCGCCGTTGTCGCCTCATCCTCCTTGCTGGACTCGGTACCGGCCTCTTCCTCCGTCCTCCCTCCACTCGCCGCTGGCCGCCCCCTCCTCGCTCCGCCTTCCTCCTCGGTCCGTCCTCCCTCCACTCGCCGCCGGCTGGCCACTCCTCACTCCGCCTTCCTCCTCCGTCCTACTATCTTCTCCCTCCTCGAGTCGCCCCTCCTTGTCCCTCCTCCCTGATACATTTTGATTTAGTAGGCTTTCATATGTAACATTTTGATTTAGTTGATATGATTCAGTTGATTTAGTAGGCTAGTTGATTTAGTTGATTTAGAACATTTTGATTTAGTTTATTTAGTAGGCTAGTTGATTTAGTTGATTTAGTAGGCTAGTTGATTTAGAACATTTTGATTTAGTTGATTTAGTATGCTAGTGGATTTAGTATGCTAGTGGATTTAGTATGCTAGTTGATTTAGTTGATTTAGTATGCTCGATTTAGTTTTTTTGTAATAAGTTATTTTTTGGCAAAATGTAGGTGCCAATTTAGTTAAATTTGCCACTTGTTTCCTGTGAAGTGAATCGTTAATCCTTTGCTCATATTGCTTTAGGAAAATGGCGCCACCACCAGCACCACTATGTCGACTGTGCAAGTCAAGGTGCGCCAGCAGCCTTGCAACTGGCAAGCTGTTCGGCATCTACTTCCATCCGAGTTTTCGTCATGCGGCGGTAAGAAATTAGATGAAATGTAACAACTATTTTATTTTTAGTGTTGGCATTACTGCATTGTGTCATTTTGCTTTTCTTACACAGATCGTCCCATGCAATGTGAGGTTGAAATTCAACAAGCTGACAGGAGACACTGTGACATTTGAGGCTCCTGGGGGGCCGTACACTATGGAGGTCGAGAAAGGACGCAATATGTCGCAGATTGGAGGAGATGGATGGGCCCGTTTCCTCGCTCGCATGCGTCTTACTGGTGGTGAGTTGATCAGATTCTCCTTCAGAGCAGAAAGACCCAAGCTGGTTGTCATTTATATCAACCTGGTGGAAGATGATGAAGATGACGAAGATGATGAAGATAATGAGGACCCACTCAATGAAGATGATGAGAACCCACTTCATGAAGCCATCATAGCTCAAAGAATGAGGCTGAGCGAGGAGGAGGTGTGCAACCTATGGGACATAATTCCGCCACGTGATGACTTTGTCGGGGTGCCATTCGTGACCCGCCTGACAAGTACCATGGTCGATCGGCATGAAATGGTATGTTATACGTACTGCATGTAGTAATTTGATGATATATATATGCTTTATTGTTATACTTACAAATGCAAATTATCCGATTATATGCTTAGTGAATCCGATGATATGCTTAGTGTAGAGTCCAATGATATGCTTTGTGGAATCTAGTCGATGATATACTTTAGTGTAGAGTCTGATCACATGCTTATTAGTGTAGAATCCAAGGAACTATTAATAGTGTAGATAATCCATATATATACTTATTAGTAGAATTCATGATTAATTAGTACAAATGCGTAGTACTGTGTCTTTTGATAGTGTAGAAATCTAGACTTAATAGAAATATATTTGCAAGAGTATGTGTGAGGCTATTTATTAATTGATATGTTTTTCTTATTCAGAGATTGCCAAAGAACCTATCTGTGAGTTGTGGTATCGAGCCTGATGAAGAAGGCTCAGTTGGACTACGCCTTACCGCAAGGGGCTCCGTCACCACATGTACTTACCGCATGGGCACAGATGGTCGCACACACTTGAACTCGGTTGGGTGGAAGAGATTCCTCGTTGGCAAGAATCTTCGTGCTGGACAGGCCATCCTAATTACTATCAGGAACACCCACCGCCCAGGCTTGAGGACGATGATCGTCGTCGATATCATCTAGAACTACATATGTGTGTGTGGCTATATCATCTAGAACTACATATGATGATCGTCGTCGATATCATGTAGAACTACATATGATGATCGTCGTCGATATCATCTAGAACTAAATATGATGATTGTCGTCGATGTCACCTTGTACTGCTTGAGGATGCATGTTGAGTATATATGAAATTGTTATCTAGTACTCCCTCGGTTCCAAATTACTCGTCGTGGTTTGAGTTCAAATTTGAACTAAAACCACGACGAGTAATGTCGAACCGGGGGAGTACTACCTAGTACCTATAATGCTTTATGAAATTGATATCTAGTAGTACCTAGTATCTGGAAATTGCAGTTTATCGAAGCTGGAATGGGGAAATGGTGAAAGATATAACAGTAGCGCTGGACCGGGAAATCGCTACAGCTAAGTAATAGCAGCGCGTTCCTGAAAAGTGCTGCTGCTATAGTCAATAGTGGTAGCGCGGGTACAGACAACGCTACTACTAAGAGTTAGCTGTAGCGCCTTATTGGTAGCGCGGGCACCCGCGCTGCTGATAGGCCTAAAACTCGCGCTGCTGCTAGCCTTTTCCCTAGTAGTGGACTCCTCTAGTGCATCTCCGGTACTATGTGGGCTTCATTTGGTCCAAAAACAATCGTTGTAAAGTTTCAGGTCATTTGGACTCTGCTTGATATTCGTTTTCTGTAAAACTCAAAAACAAGAAAAAATAGAAACTGGCACTAGGCTCTAGGTTAATAGGTTAGTCCCAAAAATCATATAAAATAGCATATAAATGCATATAAAATACCCAAGATAGATAATATAATAGCATGGAACAATAAAAAATTATAGATATGTCAGAGACGTATCAACAGCGTAATCGTTTGGGATGTCTCTTGGATCAGAAACATAACGTCGAGACGTAACATGTGGGACTAGGTTGACTTCTCATACGTTTATTCTATGGCGATCGTTAGTAGCCGCTCGCCTATCCCCGACGGTTTTTGGGTCATGTGGGAAGGACCCCCCCCCCCTTTCACAATCACTCACTCAATGACAATTCAGAATGTCGTCGCAAAAAGGGGTTAAAAACAGTTTGTATAGCATGTTACAGTATCAGTGAAAGCATCTCTTCCCATGACAAGATAAATCAATATAGTTGGCCAAACCAAACCAATAAATTGGAAAAGAAATACGAAGCTTTATTAATCATACATAAATTAGTTCAGAGAAAACTCAAATAATATTCATGGATAGATTTGATCATAAACACACAATTCATCAGATCCCAATAAACACAACGCAAAAAGTGATTACATTGAAAATGACTTCAAGAACATCAAGGAGAACATTGTATTAAAGAACATCGAGAGAGAAGAAGCCATCTAGCTGCTAACTATGGACCCGTAGGTCTGTGGCAAACTACTCATGCATCATCAGAAGGGTGGTAAGGTTGATATAAAGCCCCTCCATGATCGATTCCTCCTCCGGCAGAGTAACAGAAAAGGACTCCAGATGGGATCTCTCGAGAACAAGAACTTGCAGCGGTGGAACAATTATTTTGCGGACTCCTTTGTTGGTTTCACGATTTTAGAGAATTTATAGAGGCAGAGTTAGGTTAAATGGAGCCACATGGGCCCCACGAGCCACCAGGGCGTGCCTATCCCCGTCGTCAACCATACTCTTTGGGTGGTAAAACCCTTAATAAAGAGACAAGGCTCCGATACCAATTGAAAAGATCGATATGGTTGACTAGAGGGGGGTGAATAGGAAACTACCAACTTTTAGCATTTCTTAACAAATTAGATAAAGCAACAAATAGGTTGTCAAGATGTGCAACTAGGTGAGCAACCTATATGATGCTAGCAACAACAACAACACAAGCAAGCAAAGGATACAACACAACGATAGCTTGCACAAAGTAAAGGTAATAAGTAACCACTAGTGGAGCCGGTGGAAACGAGGATGTGTTACCGAAGTTCCTTCCCTTTGAGGAGAAGTACGTCTCTGTTGGAGTGGTGTGGAGGCACAGTGCTCCCCAAGAAGCCACCAGGGTCACCATATTCTCCTCACGCCCTTGCATAATGCAAGATGTCGTGATTCCACTAGTGGTGCTCTTGAAGGCGGCAACTGGACCTTTACAAACAACATTGGGGCAATCTCCACAACCAAATTGGAAGCTCCCAACACCACCACAAAGCTTCACCACAGTGGAATGTGGCTCTGAGGTGACCTCAACCGTCTAGGGTGCTCAAACACCCAAGAGTAACAAGATCTGCAAGGGATTAGTGGGGGAAATCAAATTTCTTTTGCTGGAAGTGTAGATCTAGGCCTTCTCAACCAATCCATGCAGAATTAACAAGTTTGATTGGCTAGGGAGATAGATCGGGCAAAAATGAGCTTGCGAGCAATAATGGAGGTTGGGGGAAGAGGTGAGTCAACTTGGAGAAGATGACTCCCTTTTGTAGTGGGGGGAAGAATCCAACAGTTATGCACTCCCAGCCCGTGCATAAGTGGTAGTACCGCTCAGGCGAGCGGTACTTCTGCCGCAACGGAAGTTCCACACTGCACGTACAACTGAGCGGGTCAAAGAGATGGTAGTGCGGCAGGAGCGGTACTACCGCTCTCACCAGCGGTACTACCGCTTGGTATTGACAGTGGTAGGTGAAATTGTGGTAGTAAATAAAGGCAGGGCGGTAGTGCCGCACGGAGTGGTACTACCGCTAGACATTGTCGTTGTACTTCTGCTCGAGGGACAGGGCTATCCAGAGAGCAAAAAATAAGCAGTACTCCTAGCGGTAATTCCGCCTGGGCGGTACTACCGCTCCGCGGGAGCGGTACTTCCATTATATAGATAGGACTCAGGAGATCTGTGGTAGTGGAGTGCTAGTCAGGGTCGTAGTACCACGGGAGTGGTACTACCGCACTGAACTACCGCCCCCACTAGCGCTCATATCCAGAGAGCTAAAGATAAGCGGAAGTGTTGGCAGCACTGAACTGCGGCAGTACCGCTGGAGCGATACTACCCCTGAGCAGCGCGGTACTTGCTACCTCTTGAGCATTGCGTTGGTTTTCCCCGAAGAGGAAGGGATGATGCAGCAAAGTAGCGTAAGTATTTCCCTTAGTTTTTGAGAACCAAGGTATCAATCCAGTAGGAGGCTACGCACGAGTCCCTCGTACCTGCACAAAACAAATAAATCCTCGCAACCAACGCAAATAGGGGTTGTCAATCCCTATAAGGCCACTTACGAGAGTGAGATCTGATAGATATGATAAGATAATATTTTTGGTATTTTTATGATAAAGATGCAAAGTAAAATAAAGGCAAAGTAAATAGCAAAGGAAATAACTAAGTAGTAGGAGATCAATATGATAAAGATAGACCCGGGGGCCATATGTTTCACTAGTGGCTTCTCTCGAGAGCATAAGTATTCTACGGTGGGTGGACAAATTACTGTTGAGCAATTGACAGAATTGAGCATAGTTATGAGAATATCTAGGTATGATCATGTATATAGGCATCACGTCCGAGACAAGTAGACCGACTCCTGCCTGCATCTACTACTATTACTTCACTCATCGACCGCTATCCAGCATGCATCTAGAGTATTAAGTTAAAAACAGAGTAACGCCTTAAGCAAGATGACATGATGTAGAGGGATAGACTCATGCAATATGAAGAAAACCCCATCTTGTTATCCTCGATGGCAACAATACAATATGTGCCTTGCTACCCCTACTGTCACTGGGAAAGGACACCGCAAGATTGAACCCAAAGCTAAGCACTTCTCCCATTGCAAGAAAGATCAATCTAGTAGGCCAAATCAAACTAATAATTCGAAGAGACTTGCAAAGATAACCAATCATACATAAAAGAATTCAGAGAAGATTCAAATATTATTCATAGATAGACTTGATCATAAACCCACAATTCATCGGTCTCAACAAACACACCACAAAAGAAGATTACATCGAATAGTTCTCCACAAGAGAGGGGGAGAACATTGTATTGAGATCCAAAAAGAGAGAAGAAGCCATCTAGCTACTAACTATGGACCCGTAGGTCTGAGGTAAACTACTCACACTTCATCGGAGAGGCTATGGTGTTGATGTAGAAGCCCTCCGTGATCGATGCCCCCTCCGACGGAGCTCCGGAACAAGCCCCAAGATGGGATCTCGTGGATATAGAAAGTTACGGCGGTGGAATTAGGGTTTTGGCTCTGTTTGATATTCCTTTTCTTCGAAACCCTAAAACAGGCAAAAAAACAGCAATTCTGGGCTGGGCCTCCGGTTAATAGGTTAGTCCCAAAAATAATATAAAAGTGAATAATAAAGCCCAATAATGTCCAAAACAGTAGATAATATAGCATGGAGCAATCAAAAATTATAGATACGTTGGAGACGTATCAAGCATCCCGAAGCTTAATTCCTGCTCGTCCTCGAGTAGGTAAATGATAAAAACAGAATTTTTGATACGGAGTGCTACTTGGCATAATTTTAATGTAATTCTTCTTAATTGTGGTATGAATATTCAGATCTGAAAGATTCAAGACAAAAGTTCATATTGACATAAAAATAATAATACTTCAAGCATACTAACAAAGCAATTATGTCTTCTCAAAATAACATGGCTAAAGAAAGTTATCCCTACAAAATCATATAATCTGGCTATGCTCTATCTTCACCACACAAAATATTTAAATCATGCACAACCCCGATGACAAGCCAAGCAATTGTTTCATACTTTTGACATTCTCAAAACTTTTTCAATCTTCACGCAATACATGAGCGTGAGCCATGGATATAGCACTATAGGTGGAATAGAGTGGTGGTTGTGGAGAAGACAAAAAGGGAGAAGATAGTCTCACATCAACTAGGCGTATCAACGGGCTATGGAGATGCCCATCAATAGATATCAATGTGAGTGAGTAGGGATTGCCATGCAACGGATGCAGTAGAGCTATAAGTATATGAAATCTCAAAAAGAAACTAAGTGGGTGTGCATCCAACTTGCTTGCTCATGAAGACCTAGGGCATTTTGAGGAAGCCCGTCATTGGAATATACAAGCCAAGTTCTACAATGAAAAATTCCCACCAATATATGAAAGTGATAACATGAGAGACTCTCTACTATGAAGATCATGGTGCTACTTTGAAGAACAAGTGTGGTAAAAGGATAGTAACATTGTTCCTTCTCTCTTTTTCTCTCATATTTTTTTATTTGGGCCTTTTCTCTCTTCTTATTTTTTGTGGCCTCTTTTCTTTCTTTTTTTCGTCCGGAGTCTCATCCCGACTTGTGGGGGAATCATAGTCTCTATCATCCTTTCCTCACTGGGACAATGCTCTAATAATGATGATCATCACACTTTTATTTTTCTTACAACTCAACAATTACAACTCGATACTTAGAACAAAATATGACTCTATATGAATGCCTCCGGCGGTGTACCGGGATATGCAATGACTCATGAGTGACATGTATGAAAGAATTATGAATGGTGGCTTTGCCACAAATACGATGTCAACTACATGATCATGCTAAGCAATATGACAATGATGGAGTGTGTCATAATAAACGGAACGATGGAAAGTTGCATGGCAATATATCTCGGAATGGCTATGAAAATGCCATAATAGGTAGGTATGGTGGCTGTTTTGAGGAAGGTATATGGTGGGTGTATGATACTGGCGAAAGGTGCGCGGTATTAGAGAGGCTAGCAAAGGTGGAAGGGTGAGAAAAGTGCGTATAATCCATGAACTCAACATTAGTCATAAAGAACTCATATACTTATTGCAAAAATCTACAAGTTATCAAAGCAAAGTATTACGCGCATGCTCCTAGGGGGATAGATTGGTAGGAAAAGACCATCGCTCGTCCCCGGCCGCCACTCATAAGGAAGGAAATCAAAAAATAAATCATGCTCCGACTTCATCACATAACGGTTCACCATACGTGTATGCTACGGGAATCACAAGCTTCAACACAAGTATTTCTCAAATTCACAACTACTCAACTAGCATGCTTTAATATCACCATCTCCATATCTCAAAACAATTATCAAGTATCGAACTTATCATAGTATTCAACACACTCATAAGAGAATTTTTTTTATTCTTGAATACCTAGCATATTAGGATTTAAAGCAAATTACCATGCTATTAAGACTCTCAAAATAATCTAAGTGAAGCATGAGAGATCAATAGTTTCTGTAAAACAAATCCATCACCATGCTCTAAAAGATATAAGTGAAGTACTAGAGCAAAATTATATAACTCAAAAGATATAAGCGAAGCACATAGAGTATTCTAACAAATTCTAAATCATGTATGGCTCTCTCAAAAGGTGTGTACAGAAAGGATGATTGTGGTAAACTAACAAGCAAAGACTCAAATAATACAAGATGCTCCAAGCAAAACACATATCATGTGGCGAATAAAAATATAGCTCCAAGTAAAGTTACCGATAGAAGTAGACGAAAGAGGGGATGCCTTCCGGGGCATCCCCAAGCTAGGTGTCCTTAGATTATCTTGGGGATGCCATGGGCATCCCCAAGCTTAGGCTCTTGCCACTCCTTGTTCCATAATCCATCAAATCTTTACCCAAAACTTGAAAACTTCACAACACAAAACTTAAAGTAGAAAATCCCGTGAGCTCCGTTAGCGAAAGAAAATAAAAGACCACTTCAAAGTACTGTAATGAACTCATTCTTTATTTATATTGGTGTTATACGTACTGTATTCCAACTTCTCTATGGTTTATAAACTATTTTACTAGCCATAGATTCATCAAAATAAGCAAACAACACACGAAAAACAGAATCTGTCAAAAACAGAATAGTCTGTAGTAATCTGTAGCTAGCGCAAGATCTGGAACCCCAAAAATTCTAAAATAAATTGATGGACGTGAGGAATTTATCTATTAATCATCTGCAAAAATAATTAACTAAATATCACTTTCCAAATAAAAATGGCAGTAGTTCTCGTGAGCGCTAAAGTTTCTGTTTTTTACAGCAAGTTCAACAAGACTTTCCCCAAGTCTTCCCAACGGTTCTACTTGGCACAAAAACTAATTAAACACAAAAAACACAACAAAAACAGAGGCTAGATAAATTATTTATTACTAAACAGGAGCAAAAAGCAAGGAATAAAAATAAAATTGGGTTGCCTCCCAACAAGCGATATCGTTTTAACGCCCCTAGCTAGGCATAACAAGCAAGAATACATCTAGGTATTGCCATCTTTGGTAGGAAATTCTTCAATGAGGCATCGACCATCTTTAGGAATTTCTTTCTTATTATTAATTATCAAACTTTTAGGCACAAGATCGAAAAATTCATTTGTAACAAATGGTTCCTTAATGATAGCAAAAAGATTGGGATGAATACTTATAGATTTGAGATCCGCATCCTTACTAGAGGATTCACCCTTATTTTTAGGAACATACATAAGCTTGGCAACTTTAGTGGAAGGACTTGGAGTATTCTTTACGGAAGAAAAAGCGGTTCCCAAGTTGGTAATAATATTCTCAAGTTTATCGATCCTAACGGAATCATGATTTATTTTCTCATTAACTATGGGTTCCTTTTCTTTAATATCTTTCAAAGTAACTCCTACTTTAGATCCATATTGAGAGATTCGACTGTGGATCTTTTTATCCAAATTTTCAATTAACTCTACGGTAGCAACCTTATTTTCAATAATTTCAAGGCTTTGCATTACATGCTCCAAAGTTAATATAGTTCCATTAACCAAGAGAGGGGGTGAGCCAAATAAATCTAACATAGCATTATAAGAATCAAAAGTGTGGCTACCCAAAAAGTTCCCTCCGGTAATAGTATCAAGAACATAACGGTGCCAAGGAGTAATGCCTACATAAAAATTGCGAAGGAGAACGGAAGTAGATTGCCTCCTAGTAGATCTATTTTGAGCATTGCAAATTCTATGCCAAGCATCTTTTAGATTTTCTCCCTCCCTTTGCTTAAAATTTAGAATTTCATTCTCAGGAGATAACGGAGATGATAAGGGACTAGCCATAACGACAAGCAAGCAAACTAACACACAAGCAAACAGAAAGCAAGCAGGCAAAAGAGGCAAATAGAGAAAGAGAAGGAGGACAGAGAGAGAGAGAGAGAGAGAGAGAGAGAGAGAGAGGGCGAATAAAATGGCAAGGGTGAAGTGGGGGGGAGAGGAAAACGAGAGGCAAATGGCAAATAATATAATGCGGGAGATAAGGGTATGTGATGGGTACTTGGTATGTTGACTTTTGCGTAGACCTTCCCGGCAACGGTGCCAGAAATCCTTCTTGCTACCTCTTGAGCACTGCATTGGTTTTCCCCGAAGAGGAAGGGATGATGCAGCAAAGTAGCGTAAGTATTTCCCTCAGTTTTTGAGAACCAATGTATCAATCCAGTAGGAGGCTACGCGTGAGTCCCTTGTACCTGCACAAAACAAATAAATCCTCGCAACCAACGCAAATAGGGGTTGTCATCCCTATAAGGCCACTTACGAGAGTGAGATCTGATAGATATGATAAGATAATATTTTTAGTTTTTTTATGATAAAGATGCAAAGTAAAATAAAGGCAAAGTAAATAGCAAAGGAAATAACTAAGTAGTAGGAGATCAATATGATAAAGATAGACCCGGGGGCCATAGGTTTCACTAGTGGCTTCTCTCGAGAGCATAAGTATTCTACGGTGGGTGGACAAATTACTGTTGAGCAATTAACATAATTGAGCATAGTTATGAGAATATCTAGGTATGATCATTTATATAGGCATCACGTCCGAGACAAGTAGACCGACTCCTGCCTGCATCTACTACTATTACTCCACTCATCGACCACTATCCAGCATGCGTCTAGAGTATTAAGTTAAAAACAGAGTAACGCCTTAAGCAAGATGACATGATGTATAGGGATAGATTCATGCAATATGAAGAAAACCCCATCTTGTTATCCTCGATGGCAACAATACAATATGTGCCTTGCTGCCCTTACTGTCACTGGGAAAGGACACCACAAGATTGAACCCAAAGCTAAGCACTTCTCCCATTGCAAGGAAGATCAATCTAGTAGGCCAAACCAAACTGATAATTCGAAGAGACTTGCAAAGATAACCAATCATACATAAAAGAATTCAGAGAAGATTCAAATATTATTCATAGATAGACTTGATCATAAAGCCACAATTCATCGGTCTCAACAAACACACAGCAAAAGAAGATTACATCGAATAGTTCTCCACAAGAGAGGGGGAGAACATTGTATTGAGATCCAAAAAGGGAGAAGAAGCCATCTAGCTACTAACTATGGACCCGTAGGTCCGAGGTAAACTACTCACACTTCATCGGAGAGGCTATGGTGTTGATGTAGAAGCCCTCCGTGATCGATGCCCCCTCCGGCGGAGCTCTGAAACAAGCCCCAAGATGGGATCTCATGGATATAGAAAGTTACGGCGGTGGAATTAGGGTTTTGGCTCCGTTTGATATTCCTTCTCTTCGAAACCCTAAAACAGGCAAAAAAACAGCAATTCTGGGATGGGCCTCCGGTTAATAGGTTAGTCCCAAAAATAATATAAAAGTGAATAATAAAGCTCAATAATGTCCAAAGCAGTAGATAATATAGCATGGAGCAATCAAAAATTATAGATACGTTGGAGACGTATCAGTACTACCACTTAAGTGACTCTGGAGAGCCTATGCAAAGAGGAAGGACAAGCTCAATTGCCAGGAAAGAATGAGGGTGCAAATAGACTATATACGTGTTGATTCCACCCAAATCTTTTTGAAGCGGGCCTTCTTAATAGTACGGTGATCCTATGACTCAAATCCACCGAAAAAGAAATGCAAGAAAAACACCGTCTTCGCAATAGCTTCGAGGGGCAAGAATCGTCTTGTGCCATATGATAGATTCTGTGAAATGCTCAATGCACATGATTAATCCGCAAAAGTATTATTATCAATCACCAAAACCACTGAGGAAAAATATGCCCTAACAGAGGTTCTGAATAGTAGCCCTCCATTCTTCCATCTTCTCCGGCATGGGAGGGAAATCCAGCAGCAGTTGAGCTCGTGCCAGGGCTTCTGCCGACGTATTTGGCATGGCGTGGCGTGAAGAATGGACAGTGCCCTTACTTCTGACAAAGCCAGAAGGAGATCCATCATGTTCCGGTGGCCGTGGCCAATCTTGGTTAACAAGCTAGCGTGGAGGTCGTCCGTGAGCATCTTGGGAATGATGCACAGGGGTCTGGTCGTGGTGGCGTCCGGAACCACTGATGTCATGATGACGTGTGTCGTGTCCATCATGCGATGGCCTTGCCATATGTGCCGATGTGGGAATCTTGGACGTTGCCACGCCGTCCTTGGAGTTGGTCGCATCACCCGTAGATTTCGTGACTACATCCTTGGACGTGGCATTGATCGGGTTCTTGTTCGCCCCGCTCCGGACAACACCGCTCGCCTGGCTGGGATCGCCAGAGCGTCGTGGAAGTTACTCGCCGCCTCCGCCTCCTCCACCACCGCCTGTATGCGTCGGCATCGGAAGCCTGGACATAGACGGAGCGCCCGCCGTGGTGCCCTTCTTCTTTGGCGCCATGGGCGGTGAAGATGATGATGAAGCTAATGCGCAGACTACTGAATCAGGTCCACACAACCGACCCCCCTGCCTGGCGCGCCAAAGATGTTGTGCGTACGACGATCTATGGGACCGGCAACGGCCCCTTTGCGGTTCGACTATGGGGATCGACGAGCACAAAGAGCAGAATCAACAATCAACACAAGGTTTTACCCAGGTTCGGGTCACCATGAGGTGTAAAACCCTACTCCTGATTTGGTGTATTGATAGATGTATGAGCTCAAGTTACAAGGAGCGTGACTTGCCGGCAAGGTGCGCGGGAAATGCAGTTACGCGTGTAAATGAGCAAAGTGTCGACCTTTGTAAAGGTAGCCACGGGCCTCCTTTTATAGGTTAAGGGGTCATCACAATGGTAAATTGGTAATTACATGAGGTAAATATTGGCTACAACGCTATCATACATAACCCTGCCGGATTAGGACAAAATCATTAAATGCGTCGTGAGGTGTTGTGCTGGTGACGTGCTTCGGCAAGAATCGTCTCTCCTTCTGTGTCGTTCGTCTAGCTACCTCGTATTATCTTGACACGCCTGTGGGACGGGTGTCATTAAAGTTGATTCTTTGGCGATGAGCTGACACGTGCCTTGACAAGCCTCACCTAACTACCTGCCCACTCGACACCTACTTAACAAGCGACTGGCGTGTCGCTGAGTGGAGCGATGGAGAGGTAGTGGGAGCTTCCCGGGGTCTTTGCTTGCCGGCAAGTGACCTGCCGGCAACTTGATGCTTGATCTTCAGTACTAACTTAGTACTTCTCGATGACCTGCCTTGAGGTCTTCTTCGTGGTTTTACCAACCAAGTCTTGTGTCTTGTTCGGAGCTATCTTCCGGCAATCCCTTGCCATCGGGTAGGCTACAACAGCCTATGCACAAGTATGGGGTACTAAATCACCCCTACTTTAGTACACCGACACTCGAATAATTTTGGTATGACGGCGATGGACTGCCGGTGCAACACGAATGATGCCATGACGAATGTAACGAATAATTAATTAATGTGATGTAATAATTAAACTACGAAAAGAATCTAGAAAGCTGGTCTCAGGCTATTACAACTATATCTAAATTCGCGTGTTTGATCGAATCCGCAATGTTTTTGATGTTTCCGTGCCCAAAATATAAGGCATCCGTTGGAGCAAAATGGGTGCCCCCTACAATGTTCCGGGTGATGAAAAATGCAAAAAAAAAAGGTGTAAAACTACTTTCTGCGTGCACCAGATACATCACGTGCTGAAGATGCTCTGTTCACCAGGGACGCGATAAGCGTTGATCAAAGGACACATCAATAAAAATCGCAAGCAAAATTGTCGGTGCTGATAAAACGGCGAGGGGAAATCGTGGTGCTCACCAGAGCTATGTGTTCCAAAGTCGGCCGTGCGCCCGTTGTCACGTTCAGCCGGTCGTGGCCACTCGAGCCCCCATTCTCCAGAACCCTTTAACACAGCACGCACACTCAATTACTCGAGCTGACAAATGGGCCTTGCACACGCCATAGGCCCACATGTCAGCGGGGCCACACTTCCGCTCTCCCGTCGATTACATTCACGCCCTCCCTTTCTTCTCCCGCAAGAAGAACCCGCTGTTACAGAGGAAAAGAGCGCAGAGATCCCTCACAGTCCAACTATTCGCATCTGCCCCCTGCTCCTCTCCATTCCCGCAGAGCCCTAATGTCGTAACGTAATTTCTGTAGACCTAAGGGACCAATTGCGTAGATTGTTTCTTCAATCGGGGATTAAATTATAATTTTAAACCCAGGGTTTTAGGCATCTTCCAGCTCCATCCAGGCCGAGACGCGAAGCCACCCCACCCCACCCCCTCCCCCGCCGACGCCGACGAGGCGGCCGCTCCTCCGGCGAAACCCTAGGGCCGCGATGAGGTCGCTCCGCGCGGCGCGGACCCTGCTCGCCTCCCGCTCGTTCCTCCTCTCCTCGCGCGCGCTCCATGCCGCCGCGGCCTCCCCCGCGGCCGGCCGCTGGGGCAACGCGCCGCCGCCGCCGCCCACGCCCTGCCCGGGGCCGTCGTCCCGGGCCGGGATCGCGGGCGCGGTCTCCTTCTCCCTGACGTTCGCCACGGTGGCGGTGGCCGAGGTGCAGGCCAAGGAGCGGCTGCCCACGGATCTGCTGCCCCGGAACGTCGTGCTCTACCAGTACCAGGCGTGCCCCTTCTGCAACAAGGTCAGAGGTGAGATTGCCCTCCCATCTAGTAGCATTTTTCGATTCGCGGCCGCGGCTCTTTAGAAAATGGTGAGATCCCGTTGCGCTGTCAGATTCAGTCAGAGTTTGTATGGTCTTAAAATCTACGGTTCTGTAGTGTATTAGGTTAGATTTGTATGTTGGCTAGAATAATTGTTCGCATTGGATCAAATTAGACTGTAATCGGAGCTTGTCAACATATTATTTCTGCTCTTGCTAGAGACTGAAGGGCTGTTGGGGAAATCTATGCCTAAGCACCTGTAGACTTATCTATCTCTGCTTGTATGGCTTTATAAATCGGTAAATGTAGAATGCTTTCTGATCTGGTGGTACCATCAGGGACCATTCCTGTGTCTATTGGCATGGTTCAAGATCAATAAGTATTGTGTTATTCTTATTTAAATCATCAATTGTGCTTGTTTGAGACCATTAGTTGTCTGAAATCAGATTGCATTCATCCAAGTTATGTAAACATTATGCGGTGAAAAATCTTTCTACTACACTCTAGAGCTGCAAAAAGATATGAATATATGTTGATTCATCATAACTAATACAGAGTTTTTTGGGGAAAGCAATAGACATTCCTATCTTTTGGGATGTTTGTATATGTATGAGAAGAGGTTACATAGAGCTAATTTAGACAGATGTCTGCATTATTTGTGTGTTACTAAGGATTATTGTATTTGTCAATCCTCAGTTTTTTGTTTGTATGTTAGGGATAGGGTCTTATCCCTGTATTTATTAGCTGGAGACTAGATTGGAATGTCATGTGGCCAACTTTTTATAAGCACGTGCAGTTTAACCCTTTCTTGTTATACACAGACCATCTTTTCTCCTTCCCCTGTGGTGAGGCTACAGCCCTATTTATTTGGCAGCTAGGTGCAAATGTTGTCCAGTAGGGATTGACTTTCTATTGTAAAGAATATTAGTTGAGTTAGGTAAAGAGCCCTAGTTCAGTTAGAAAGTTGAGTATGGTATTCCTTTTGATGGGGAAAATAAAGGTCTGTGTTACGAAAGCTATTGATGCTAAGCAAGAAAATGTCCCCTGCTATCAAGAAAGCATAAAATGGTTTCACGGATGGGCTGAGGCAGCTTGTTTTATACTTTCATGTTTTTTTTTTGCTGGTATGGATTGGTTATAGAAACTTTCAAACCATCTAAAGTTTAGTTAAATATAGTTGGATAACTAAGTTGCAAGCTTAGAGTAAGCACAGGTGTACACACGCAAACTGGATGCACTAATTTTGTTGTTGCATTTTTATAATGGTCAAGATTTTTATTTTAAAATTTCAAAGGAGTAATGGTGATTCAGAATTCAAAATAACCAAAATTGATTGCTGTACACCTGTAGGTTGTCCTGACATATTTCTGCCTGCGTTCTGCACAATCTCCTTGAGTCTAACTTTTTTTTATTGGCTTTGTTTAGCTTTCCTAGACTACCATGATATACCCTACAAAGTTGTGGAAGTTAATCCACTGAGCAAAAAGGAAATCAAGTGGTCTGAGTACAAGAAGGTCCCGATATTGACGGTAGATGGTGAACATCTGGTTGATTCTACAGGTTACGCTTGTTACCTGCAACCTTTTGCAATTCACATCCTTCACTTTGTTACAGCTTCAAGTAACATGTGCTGTTCATATGCGCTAAACTCTTGTGTTAAAAAAAATAATCTCTTGTTGGCAGACATAATCAATATATTACAGCACAAGATCAGCCCTGATGATGAAGTCACTAATGAAGAGGAAACAAAATGGCGCAAGTATGTAGTTTTTTAATTGATTGGTGTGCAAGCATGCATCTGATGTTAATGTTCTCTAGTGCTCCCTTTCTTTAGCCTTGTACTCCCTCTGTAAAGAAATATAAGAGCATCTAGATCACTACTTTAGTGTTCCAGACTCTCTTATATTTCTTTACGGAGGAAGTTCTAGCTAACCCTTAATTATTAGGCTTCTAAAATACTCCTCTGTAAACTAATATAAGATGTTTTGGGAGTATAATTTTAGGTTGGGCTTTTAGAATAAGCTGGGGAGGGGGCAGCTTATTTCTACACCCAGCCAAAGCCCCCAAAGAACTGGCCCTTAGTTGCAGTTACCATATTTCTTTTTATTTGATATACTTTGTACACACCCATTTTACTTATTTGCAGTGTTTTACTTAGCAAGTTAATTGACGAAACCAAGAGCTTTTCCATGCCAAGTTGTCCGAAAGACCATACTTAACAGATCGAAGTTCTTTTATCTTCAGTTTGCAGTATTAAGTCATCATAAACAAGAAAATCGCTACGCGCATTATGTCGCAGGCTGCTGGCGTAAAGCCCAATTCCATCCATGAATCATTCAATGCCGACCCCAACCTCTCACATCCTGAACAGCTGGTATAAGGCCCACAATCCAAACCCGTGACTCATCATACCATTCAAATTCCCAAACCAACCTTAACTCCTAGGAATCTCCCTAGTTGCTCCGTTGTCTCTGCCCTTGCGGAGGCACTCGTACACCTTCTTAGCTCTGAAGCATCTATGCCCCCCAGCATAGTGGCGTCCATTCATCTCCTTCACCCTGGTGCTCCTCCACCTCCTCCGCCCTGGTGTGTCTGCACTAGGCCTTTGTGTTTGTGCTCCGCTGATATACTGCCTGAGCTGATGTTCTGAGCTGAACTGCTATTTTGATGTTGCGAATTAGTTGCTTAACCTAAAACTGATGACCGGCCCTATATAAATTGCTTATTAGGTTTGGTGTCCCCTTTTTTTTGGGGGGGGGGGGTGGTTGGGTGGTTGCTACTTCTGTGGGCACGTCTTAGAAACCTGAGTAAGCTTTACTAAATAAACCAGATGCCCATCCCTACTGCATTTTTATCCACGGCCTGAAAACTACACAAGATAATCTTTAGGGATCACTACTTTTGGGCTTTTAGCAGATGTAGCTTTGGCCAACTTTATGTTTTTCCTTGAGTTCACAAGTACTCAATCCTTTTGTGCACATCATTTAGACTTGTACAGGTGAAATGGCAGCTGTAGTATGGCCAGTTCAGCTGCCATTAGGGCGTAATTTAGTACTTCTGGAAGGAATTAGGATTTTATTGAGTATTGATATACTTACAACATACTCTTATCTACTAGAGCATTAAAGTTTTCTACATCTTTCTTTGATCTAGGTGGGTTGATGAGCACCTTGTGCATGTATTGTCACCAAATATATACCGGACGACTTCGGAGGCTCTAGAATCTTTTGACTACATTGCAAAGAATGGTAAAATTCTAGAACTTCCATTTTCTTCTTGTACCCTGCTATATGTTGTTTCTTTTTTATATTTTTTTTGTACTGCCAGTAAATTTCCTATCCTTCAGAATTGTAATAGCTAATACCCATTGTGAACTTGTGCTCATTGTTTATTGAGGTTTACATAGAGAGCGCTGTAAATTATCAGGCGAGTTTGTTGGTATTTGAGTGATATTTGAGTGCATATAACTAAACAAGCATCCAGGATGTTCTGAAAATGTTTCTGGGGTGTAATAGGCTGTTATCTACTTTTAATCGTATTATAGTTCTGTTTGCTATTTCTTAACAGACCTATGAATTCTAGTCATATGGAATAATGTGAGTATTGCATGAGTTCTTTTGTTACATACCAACCTTTACGCCCCTGGCTCATTGCTTTGTTTTGGGGGGGTGGGAAGAAGTTTGCCAATTAATCCATTTCATGGGATGTAGCATTCAACTACCATAACTGGATTTTGTTGGCTGTATTGCAACGCTTGTAAAATGTGACTTTGTGAACCAGACCTGTGGAGGGTAATTAAGCAATACGTGAGACAAATATTATGATTCTGTAAACCCCACAAACATAACTTTACAGTCTAGTGAGTTTTCATACACCCAATTCTCCCTTGATGAACCCTAAATGCAGGGTAATTTGGTGACACTGAAATGCTGTCCCATGCCCATACTAATGGGTCTCCCTTTTCACCAAGAGGGAAAAATTATTTCTGTAATTGACTAATTTACTATTCCATAATTAGAAACAAATGGAAAATAGATGAAGATGTGGTGTTCTGTGTCCTGTTTGACACTTGGAACATTAACTGTTGAAAACTTAATTTACTCATGTTCCTGATTTCCTCACTGATGTTTCTTTCTTGACCCAAACTCTGATGCAGGTAACTTCAGTTACACCGAGCGGTTTGCTGTGAAGTATGCTGGTGCTGCAGCAATGTACTTTGTGGCCAAGAAGCTTAAGAAGAAATACAACATTACTGATGAGCGCGCCTCGTTGTATGATGCTGCCAACACGTGGACGGAAGCACTGAATGGAAGAAATTTTCTTGGTATCTTATTTATCCTTGAGCCAAAAGAAAAACATATTGGAAGCTACAGGGAAATTAGAATAACTTGGTTTTCACTTTCTTTATCATCCAGGTGGCTCCAAGCCTAACTTGGCAGATCTGGCAGCATTTGGTGTTCTGAGACCTATCAGATACCTGCAATCTGGAAAAGACATGGTTGAGCATACTCAGATCAGCGAGTGGTACCAGCGGATGGAAGATGCGGTCGGAGAACCATCAAGAATCCCGGAGGGCCAGTACCCGGAGTAGAAGAAAACCATCACTAATAGAAGTTTTTTGCTCGTTCAAGCCCTCATTTCAAATGGATGAAATCGAATGGAATGCGTGTCTTTCGTAAGACAGTCGAATCATTCAAATTTTGCCAAAGGTTTTAGTAGGATGCAATAATTCTGCCGCGTATATGAATTTAAATACATGGTTTGACATGAAAACATGCTTGAGTGTACGGAGTGATTGATTTGGGAGTAGGAGAAATGAGAATTCCCGCTTCTATCCATCTTCCGCCCAGTGTGTGGTTTCAAATGTTGGTGAGCTATTGAAATTCCTGGTTTTACGTCTGTTTGTTCTTTAGAAACAGTCTGATAGTAATGAGCAAAGCCCTGTTCGGCAGTCATCCAACTCGGTGGAGCGCACGGAGCGACCCTTCGGCCACTCTGAGAAAGTAGGCTGCGGCCCTCTCCGCTCTGGCGCGGAGCTGCGGAGCGGAGAGCTGCCGTAACAGGGCGCAAGGGAAAAAAATTGTATGAGACCGGGTCTCATAGACCAGCTTGTGAGACCCTATCGGATGAGCGACATATGGCATCGACAATCTCAGAGCACCCTAATCCCACTTCACGTCTGATCTCAATCCCAACAGCTGATTCCCAATTCCAGAACCCCACGTACGTACGTACGTACATCCTTCATCGCTCTAATAGGTACCTGGGACTAGGGTTTTCTTTATTTTCCTCGCGTCTATGGCGGCCACGCCCAAGGGCCTCGACCGCGGCGGCCAACCGGCACGACGCAGCAGCGAGGACCTCTCTTCCATGACCTCGCCGAAGAAGCTCGTCGCCGGCGGCCTGTCGGACGGCTCGTCCATGGCGGATGCATGCCATGATGTTGGCCCGGCGGACACCACGTTCATGGCGGCCGTGCAGCAAGATGCATCCAGCTGCTATGTGATACCGCAGTCCTCCATGGCGGCGAACTCCCGGCCGGTGGTTCCAATGTTATCTAAGGCGCCACATCCATCTATAACTCTTCCAGTCCCGGTAAGTGATCCATGCGGCCAAGCTGGCTGAGTGATTGCACTAGTCCAGTGCTTGGCAACTATCTGATTGCTTACACTGAAACTCGTGAACTATGAAGCTTATGCAACCCGGAAGCCAAGAAGAACATATGGTGGGTGTGCGTCAAGACATCGTTCTGGCCGGCCGGACAAACTCGTCAACCGCGGCGACGCGTCAAGGCGCGTCCAGCAGCTCCGTCATGCATTCAGTCAGGGCGGCGCCAGCGGCGGCGACGGCGATCTGTGGGTCTAGGACTTGTCCTATCACGGTGCGTGTGAGATGCATGGGTACATAAGTATTCAGAATATACATGTGCATAGTTCTGCGCTAGCTTGGTTCATACATTCGATGCTAGCCACTGTTATATATAGCATTAGTTGTAGAACTGAACTTGAAAATATGTAAATTAATAATGTTGAATTATGTTGTTCGAACGCCAGGAGGAAAATATGGAATTCTGTAAATCGACGAACAGTGCAATGGGCGAGTCGATCCGTGAGCCTATGACGCCGAGAAATATGTTTACCCATGATACTGGCCTGGAGTTTGTGGGAGTTGATAAAGGAGAAGAAAATTGTGTAAGTAAGGTAAATAATACCATATAAACCTATCTTTTAATATAAAATATGTATCGATTGATTTTAAAATAATTATACTACAATGCTGATGGTGTTGGTGTATTTCATGTGTGTAACAGGATAATCCGAATGCATCTTCAAAGCAGATTGTGCCAAAGAAGGGAATGAGTTTTGATTCTGAAGAAGAGGCATACAAGTTCTATAACGCGTATGCCAAAAGTAAAGGATTTAGTGTCAGATGGACACACAGAAAAGCAAGAGCAGATGATACCTTATCTGCTAGGTATTTAGTTTGCAGTAAGGAAGGAGTAAAGGGTAAACATAGCACACATGAGACGAGGAAAGAACGGGCTTCTACGAGGACAGATTGCAAAGCTCGTGTTCAGTTCCATATTACTCCGGCGGGTGTTTGGTTGATTCAGAAGGCTGTCAATGAGCACAATCATCACATGGTATCTCCGGACAAGGCACACATGTTAAGATCACAACGACAGCTACTAGATGTCGATAAACACATGATCAACCACATGCGGTCAGCAGGTATACGACCATCAAAAATATATAATTATTTTGAAGAATGGTGTGCAGGAGCACAAAATGTGCCTTTCTTGGAGATGGATTCCAATAACTATATAACAAGAGAGCGTAGCAAGTATTTGGAGACCAAAGATGCCCAAACTCTCATGGAGTATTTAAAGAACAAACAAGTGGAAGATCCATCATTTTTCTATGCTGTGCAACTTAATAAAGAGGATGGTACACTAGCAAATTTCTTCTGGGCTGATGGACAATCAATAATGGATTATTCTTCGTTTGGAGATGTTATTTCTTTTGACACCACATTCTCCACCAATAAGTTTGAAATGCCATTTGCTCCTCTGCTTGGTGTTAACCATCACAAGCAGACTATTGTTTTCGGTGCTGCAATAATATTTGATGAAACTGCCGACTCGTTTGTGTGGCTTTTCAGCACCTTCCTACAAGCAATGTCCGGTAAGGAGCCAAAAACAATTTTCACTGATCAGTGTGTTGCAAGTATGAATGCAATTGCAGAGGTATTCCCGAGCGCAAGCCATCGCCTTTGTCTATGGCATCTATATCAAAATGCCGTTAAACATCTGAGTCATGTTATTGCTGACCATCCGGAATTTCTTTCTGAACTCAAGCAGTGTGTATATGAAGAAAGGTCAGTTGCACATTTTGAATCAAGATGGCATGATTTATTGGTTAAATACAGCCTTGAGGATAATTCTTGGATTAACAATATGTTCAAATTTCGTGAGAAGTGGGCAACCGTATATAGGCGAGATTCATTTAGTGCAGACATGACATCGACCCAGAGGAGTGAAGGGATGAACAATGCCTTCAAAACAACATTCAATGGAAAACTCTCGCTTTCAGAGTTGCTAGAAAAATATGACAAGTGTGTCGCACGTCTTCGACGCGAAGAAAAATATGAAGATTTTCAATCGCGCCATACAGACCCAGTGCTTTGCATAGCTAGACATCCTTTGTTGAAGGAGGCAGCTGCATCATACACGAGGTCACTCTATACTTATTTTGAAGAGGAATTTCAGAGGCAGTTTACTTGGTCATGCACTCTGTTGTGTAATGAAAGCACAATCAACACGTACAAAGTTAAATCCTTTTATCGAGAGGATGGTGAAGCCATTGTCGATTTTAACCCAACAACTTTGGAGATATCTTGTTCTTGCAAGTTGTATGGATGTGTGGGTATGTATACATTCTTCGTCCGTCAACTAATATGAAATTATAGGATTAACCTAATGGTTTGCTATTAATTTTGTAGGTATTTTGTGCAAGCATGCTCATAAAGTTTACAATTTTTGTAATATTGTCACATTGCCAAGCCAATACATAATGAATAGATGGACAAAGTACGCAAAACAAGATATCTTCAATTCTAAAGTAGGGGTTAATGATAATGCAGAATTGCAGTGTGCCCAAATTTCTCGAAAGATGCTATCGCTTGCATTGAAGTGTAAACCCTCAAAGGAGGTTCTTCGACACCTAGACAATGGTATTGATAAGTTGGCTTCTGAAGTATGTGAGTTGCTAAGCAAAGTAAGTGTGGATGAAAATGAGGAGACAAGATGTTATGCTGAATTTACCGCAGATGTTGATAAAGCACGGGTATCATTTCGAGCCCCTAAACGGAAAAAAGGCCCAATGGAGAAACGGTCAAAAGATGCACTGGAAGCACCAAAGAAAGGAAAAGATAAGGCTACATCAAAGAAAGGAAGAAGTAAGGCTGCATCAAAGAAAGGTAGGTTTACTGTTTATTTCCCTAGGTTCGAGTAGTTTCCCATCTTATACAAAAATAACATAATGTGCAGGGGGGAGGTATAAAACATACCGCAGTGTCACGTACAACCGAATTAACAACACATCCGGTTGGACCTTCAGAATTTTTAGTAAGTATATCAAATGTTTATACTATATAATTCTTATATTTACATGGTGACATAATTTATTATATTCATTCTATTTAAACAGGGGTCATTGGAACTTAGATCAGAGACGGGTATGTTTATTATTTATTTTCCTAGGTCTGAATAGTTTCTATTTTTCCCTGTAATCTCGCATTTTTGAATACAAACACATAAAAAACACAATGTGCAGGGAGAGGTATAGGACATTCGTCAGTGTCACGTACAAGGGAATTAACAACACATCCAATTGGACCTTCGATATTCCCGGTAAGCATATCAGTAAAAGTTTATACTATATGATTCATATTTGACATGGTGACATAATTTATCCCATTAATTTATTTATAACAGGGGTCATTCGATCATACAACGGAATTAACAACAAATCTGATTGGACATTCAGAATTTCCCGTAAGCATATGAATAATGTTTTATACTACGCGGTTCATATTTTTGACATGGTCAAATAATTTATTTCATTCCTCTTACTGAAACAGGGGTCATCGAATCCGAATGCTTGTTCTCAAAATATAGCTCCATCATTGGCGACATCCCTGTCATTTGGTGATTATTCTGCTTTCTATGCTCCACCACGTATTCCAGGGGAATTTACAAGTTTGTTGCTTCAAGCTGATAAACAAAACCCAACACTGTCTACCGTTCGGCGATTGGATTTCAACGAAGGTACAAGTACAAGCAGGTTTCAGTGGTGACATCTGTTCTAGTCATCACATAAACCACAAGAACAGGAGGCAACTGCATTAGCAACGAGCTCATGTGTCCTTTTCATTTTTATTGTCTGGGTTTTCCTTACGGACCTGTAAACAAATATATTAATTTTAGTGGTTGTTCTTTGGACCATCAGGCCAACAAAACACATCGAGATGAACATATATTTGTTTCTCATGCTTCGAAAACCATTCTATGCATTTCAATTGTGCCAAATGAGCTCATGTGTCCTTTTCTTTTTCATGTGTGGATTGTACCTTATAAAGATGTAAACAAATATTGTACATCCACACTTAGATCAAAGCATAGGTTCAGCAAGTCATGCTGAAGAGGAGAGCAAACCAAATTTGTGTAGTACTAAATTGAAAAAATCATCATGGCAATAAATGTATTTGTTTCACAAAATCATCATGGAGTTTGGGCAATGAACAATATAATTTCATGGGAATCAGTACATGGGATCGATCGGTGGGCACGAACTTGTGATATACAAGCACGTAACGGAACCCAGCTTGATACGTCTCGGCGCTGCTGTGGCCAAAACGAGTTGCTACGACCACTCACGGCGTCTTAGTGTGCACCAACATGACCGTCGAGTCCGGCCAGAAAGCAATCATGGCATACGGCCGCCATGGTCGAGCCCAAGCAGTCCGTCTCGCCGCGACCATGGAGACAAGCAAGTGCACCGGCAAGGAGCAGTTAGACGCGTCTCTACGAGGAGTCAGTCCGGCCGTCCCCAACGACGCCTTGGCGCACGGCCGCCATGAACGTGCTGTCCGCCCGGCCAACATCGTGGCGTGCATCCGCCATGGACGAGCCGTCCGACAGGCCGCCGGCGACGAGCTTCTTCGGCGAGGTCATGGAAGAGAGGTCGTCGCTGCTGCGTAATGCCGGTTGGCCGCCGCCGTCAAGGCCCTTGGGGTTTTGGAACGCGACGACGGAGACAAGCAAGTGCACTGGCAAGGAGCAGTTAGACGCGTCTCTACGAGGAGTCGGTCCGGTCGTCCGCAACGACGCCGTGGCGCACGGCCGCCATGAACGTGGTGTCCGCCGGGCCAACATCGTGGCATGCATCCGCCATGGACGAGCCGTCCGACAGGCCGCCGGCGACGAGCTTCTTCGGCGAGATCATGGAAGAGAGGTCCTCGCTGCTGCGTCGTGCCGATTGGCCGCCGCCGTCGAGGCCCTTGGGCGTGGCCGCCATAGACGCGAGGAAAATAAAGAAAACCCTAGTCCCAGGTACCTATTAGAGCGATGAAGGATGTACGTACGTACGTACGTGGGGTTCTGGAATCGGGAATCAGCTGTTGGGATTGAGATCAGACGTGAAGTGGGATTAGGGTGCTCTGAGATTGTCGATGCCACATGTCGCTCATCCGATAGGGTCTCACAAGCTGGTCTATGAGACCCGGTCTCATACAGGATTAGGGTGCTCTGAGATTGTCGATGCCACATGTCGCTCATCCGATAGGGTCTCACAAGCTGGTCTATGAGACCCGGTCTCATACAAAACCGGGTGTATGAGACCGGGTCTCATAGACCAGCTTGTGAGACCCTATCGGATGAGCGACATGTGGCATCGACAATCTCAGAGCACCCTAATCCCACTTCACGTCTGATCTCAATCCCAACAGCTGATTCCCGATTCCAGAAAAATTGTATGAGACCGGGTCTCATAGACCAGCTTGTGAGACCCTATCGGATGAGCGACATGTGGCATCGACAATCTCAGAGCATCCTAATCCCACTTCACGTCTGATTTCAATCCCAACAGCTGATTCCCGATTCCAGAACCCCACGTACGTACGTACATCCGATAGGGTCTCACAAGCTGGTCTATGAAACCCGGTCTCATACAATTTTTTTCCCTTGCGCCCTGTTACGACAGCTCTCCGCCTTGCATCTTCTAAGTTTCTTTTTTAAAAGTATGTTGCATCTTCTGGGATACATTCTACATTTATTGTGGTTAGGATTGGTAAGTGGTTAGGGTGGACTACTGAATTTGTGAAAGCGCTTACAAAATCAACTCTTTTTAAAAAAAAATGCAAAGACGATTGTAGTATGGGCAGTCCCATATATTTTATCATTTGGCCCATGCCCATTGGTGAGGAAAGGTGGAAGATCCACGTTCTTTTTCGAGATACGGAATAGCTGAACATGCACCAAACTCTTTAGAGGTTCGTCTGAATTTTGATAGCGAGTTGGCGGCAAGCCTTGGACAGTAAGGTATGTGGCTTGGGGACCGCCCAACGAGCCAATAATCTCTCTGTCATACCTAATGTATGACAGGGGAATGCAACCACCGAAATTAAGCACGTGAGTACGATGCAGCACGTTGTGCCAAATCTCAGTTTGCTGTCGGTCTCGTTTTGCTTTGGCAAGACGTGGATATTTATCCACTTCAAGATATTTATAAGCTTTGACACGTTGGCGCTCTCTCTCTCTAGATATTATTAGTACTTGCTCAGTTTCCAAAAGTCAAAATTAATGCTTCCTCCGTCTCAAAATAAGTGTCTTAAATTTAATACAATTTTATATTAGAGTTACTCCCTCCGTCACGGTTTAGTAGACGCGCTTGCAAATTCTCTGAGACCTAGGTGGTTATCTATTGGTTATGAGATGGGCTAAAAAATAGCATTCACACTATGCATGCATATAGAAATAGTATATCAGAGTACTAATTAGCTACTAGAAATAAATGCAATGCGCCCTAAACCTTGTCTATTATGGAAACACACGCAAATTTAACTGTGCCTTCTAAACTGTGACGGAGGGAGTAGTACAAAGTTGAGATAGTTACTCCCTCCTTTCCGGTTTATAGGGCTTATCTCAAAATATTAGTTTTTCCATTTTTATAAGGCTCAATTTGATTGTTCCCCATCAAAAGTTCAGATTCCAAGGTGCATTAAATCATTGCATTCAAGTATTAAGAAAAAATTGACCAATGCATGTACTTTATGCACGCACACATTGTAATTAATACATTGGTAGATATAATTTTTTGAGGAAAACAAAAGCATTAATTGGGTGCTTTTGCAAATTACAAAAAAAATTCCACCACTCATTATCTATCTTCATTGGTGAGATTTTTGAATTGAGCTCTATAAACCGGAAAGGAGGGAGTATTTTTGGGATGGAGGGAATATAATAGTACAACTTATATTTTAGAATGGAGGGAGTAACTAAATTTAATGGGAAAATGAACTTTATTGGTCGAGCCGAGATATATATCTGGCAGGATCAACACCTAGTAAGGCAAGTCTTAAATCCTTTTATAATCAAGGTGGCTCCCTCCACGCCTAACTTGGCACGGCCAGGGGTGCGTACGTAGGCCGATAATGGAGCAGCTAAGCTAAGCCAGGGAGTGGATGCGGTCGGCAGGCTAGCCTCTTGTTTTCTTGCGCTTCGTGTCTGTACAAGGATGTGGACCGATCATCTAGCTAGCTGCCGTCGTGCTCTCCCTCTGCTGCCCGCGAGCGTGGTACGATGATACCCCCGACGAGCAAATGAAGTTTGGCACCTTCCTTCCTTCCCGCCGAAAGCATGACAGCCACCCAAGAGCAGAGCGGTGCTACCATGACATGTCACACGTTGCCCAATCTCAGCCTGCCATCCATCTCTCTTTGCAGATATTTATATGAGTAAGTATATATCCGCTTTAGGATGATCAAAAGCTACTACTCCCTCCGTCCCAAAATGTAAGACGCCTTTTGATATTATCATAATCTTAAAAAACGTCTTACATTTCGGGACGGAGGGAGTAGTAAATTGGAGCGGTTAATTTTCTTGATGACATGATTAGCTTCTGGCTAAGATAGTTTGGCAAAGGGGGAACTCATCTCGTTAATGCAAGGTTGCCGTCATTACCATCTTCTCTGGTTGAGAGATACCGGGTGAGGTGAGCCTTAATCAGTGCGTTCCAAGAGACCTGGCATCGCGTAGAGAAACATTTGATACGTGTCTGCCCGCTATGAGAGTAGTATTTGATTGGAAGTTTGCCACCGTGACTAGTTAATTTCCTTAATGGTATGATGATTACCGTTTGGCTGAGATGACATTGACTCTTTGGCGACGCGGGACTAATCTTTCTTCTTCTTCTTTTTTGCGGGGACGCAGGACTAATCGTTATCTTATAGTAGTATTACACTTCGATTTGGCGACCCAGCAATTTTTTTATTTTTAAAAACGGAGAATAGTGAGTTCAATCTTAATCAATGGCAAGAGACGAGAGCAACCGAGGGGAACGGAACGACGATCTTGGCAGAATTGCAAATGATGATCTCGCAACAACAACAAAAGAAAATTGCAAATGATGAGCACGGAATGCATCTTCTTGGTGGCAAGCTATTGCTTATGGTCTTGACCTTCTGAAAAAGGGTCTGACCTGAAGGGTGAGAAATGAAAGGAGTATACGGGTGTGGCGTGATAATTGGATCCCATGACCCTTCTCTTATAAACGAGTTATTTACCCAAAACCATCACAATTGAGGCTAGGGTAACAACTTGGTATCATATTTGTGCCAGGGCACAAAAAACCACCAACTATGCGCCTAATCTGTAACGCGGAGCACTGACGCTTGGATTTGGTCGCGAAAACAGCCAAACCGACAAGTAGGGCCCACCTGTCGGGCTGACGTGACATGCTTATGTGGACAATATGCTGAGTTGGACGAAGATCCCACCTGTCAATGACTGAACTGTTTAATTTTTTACCTTTTCTTTTTATTTCTTTCTCTTTTCCTCCACTAGCATTTCAACGAATAGGTTGTGAGCTCCCCTTACTTCTTCCCTGTCTCCGGCCGAGCTACGCCGTGGCTGATTCCTCTCCCTCGCCAAGCATGTGTGCACCGCTGGGCGGCACGTACACGCGGTGGTCAGCGTTCAACGCTATCCTCGCCGGCTGCGTCGTGGAAGTCAAAGTGGCCGCCTTCCCCGAGCCGCGTCGTGGAAGTGTCCGCCTCTGCCCCGTGACCAGGTCGTGTCCCCGAGCCGCGCCGTGGAAGTGGCCACCTTCCTCGGCGTCGCACAGGGCGTGCCTGAGAAGCCTCTGAAGCAGCCCGCCGCGCGTCATTCTTCCTCAGCTCTGGCGTCCACGTACAACGGCCAGATGCGTGCGTGCGGAGCATGGGGCAGAGTTCGGTGACCACGGGAGGCCGCACGGACGTGCACCAGCGGCTGGTCGGGCGTGAGGCTGCCGCCGAGGACGGCCGGACATGCCTTCTGTGGCGTGCTCACCGGAGCACAGGGCTTCTGCACGACCAGAGGACATCCTCGAGAGCAGCACGCTCCTCTCTGCGCGACCAGAGGATGGCCCCGACGTGCACAGCGGAGCGTGCACTAGCGGCGCTGCGCAGTCAGGCTGTGCACGGAGGCTAGCGACGCTCCGGCACGCTGGACCTGTTGTGCACGGTGGTTGGCGATGTTGTAGCGGAATCCAAGGAGCCCTTGGCTATGCCTGTGCTGGCGCGCGCCATGGAGGGCATGTCCGACCGTCCTCGCGGGCAGCCTCATGCCCGACCAGCCGCTGGCCGCGGAAGCTCATTGCCATGCCCCGAGAAAGAGCTCCCCGTCGGCTGCCCAAAAGTTGTTTGATGAAATGCCTCATAGAAATAGAGATGTGAAGAAGATGACTGTTTACTCATTGACAGGTGGGGCCCGCGTCTTTTTTGCCACATCAGTTGGTCAAACTTTTTGGTCTTCGCCGTGTCGGCCCGATAGATGGGGCCTACCTGTCAAGTTTGCTGTTTTCTCAAGCAAACTCGACGATTAGTGCTCTGCGTTACATATTAGACTCATAGTTGATGGTTTTTTGTGCCCTGGCACAAATGTGATACCAAGTTGTTACCCTAGCCCGGACTGTGATGGTTTTGGGTAAATAACTCCTTATAAACCCATAACAATTCAAGGAATGTATAGAATCAGATTTGTCTCGGACTTGCTCAATGAGAATGGCTCCTGGAATCTTGCGTTGTTACAACAATATTTCCTTTCGGCGGATGTTGTAGAGATTTTGAAAATTCGTGCGTCGCCATGGCTAGGAGATGACACGTTGGCTTGGGGTCCAGGAAAGTACGGCGTGTTTTCTGTTAGGAGCGCTTATCAGTTCGGTTTTGAAGAGGCATATAGAAGCCCGTCTACTGGCTCAAGTTCACGCCCAGATGGTCGGCGATCTTGCTGGCAATTCATTTGGCCCACTGATGTACCCCCAAGTGTTCGGAACTTTGCTTGGCGTGTGGCTATAGACTCTCTTCCGACTTGGAGAAACAAACATATTCGGGGCCTTGAAATAAATGATCTATGCCCAGTATGTGGAACTGAATCTGAGGACAGTTTTCATGCACTCTACCACTGTACATTGTCAAGGGTTCTTTGGGACTTAATGGCAAAAGCTTGGACATTGCCTTGTATAAGTATCATGCAAAATAATGGGAAAGAATGGTTGCTACATGCTTTACAACCTCCTCCTGATATTGAGCGTTCAATGTTGCTTATGATGCTTTGGCGGGCGTGGCACATCCGTAACGAGGTGGTTCATCATAAACCGCCGCCGCCCATGGAGGCCTCTAAGCATTTCTTGGTGAGCTATCTTGATTCAATCATTGGCATTAAGGTGGACCTTTCCTCTTAAACAAGTAAGGAAAAAACAGTTGTATCATGTGATAATTTTGCTGCCCAGCCACATGCGATAATAAAAGAAAATGGTCCTAAGTGGAGTGCTCCCAAATCTGGATGGGTCAAGTTATCCACGGATGGGTCTTATGGTGATGGCGGCTCAGCAGGTTCTGGTATGGTACTTCGAGATGACAAAGGTGCGATCATATTTTCTTCATGCAGGCAACTATTTTCATGCCAGGATTCTCTCGAAGCGGAGCTGAGTGCTTGTATGAAAGGACTGTTGTTCGCAATACAGAGAAGTGACCTTCCAGTGGAGATAGAAATGGATTCAATCGTCGCTTTCAAGTTGATCCGGGCCAAGGAGATTGATAGATCGGTCTACTCGTCGCTTATTATGGAGATTAGACACCTTATGTCTCTTCGTGATTCTTGTATTACTCATGTTGATCGTAGCCAAAATAAAGTTAGTGATAGCATAGCCAAATTTACTCTTGTAGGAGGCAGAATCATGACTTGGATTGGTTCATATCCTTTGGATGCTATGAAGCTAGCTACGATTGATTATATGAACTGCTTCAGTTGAGTAATACATCATTTCACTCGAAAAAAACAAAAAAAAATTGCAAATGATGAGCACGGACCGTTGCAATTGTGTAGGCCGTGGTTCTAAGTATAGATTTGGTCGGCAGACGTCAACATCAATAGGCTCTAGGTTTTTTTTTGCATGGATGGTAGTAAGAAGCTGCACCCAGAGCGGCACGGTAATACACAACTGGTTGGCCGATGTCATGAGCTTGGCGTCGACCTCGTTTGCTTCACCAACTACACATATTTTAATATTTACTAGCAAGATGTCCGTACATTGTACAGAACATCAAGATGTATTTTTTTATAAAACACATGTTGTGATTGACCCATGCAGGAGTAATCTCATGTGAAAAACTAATGATATCTCGAGAATTTTATCGAAAAAATGGTATCTCAAGAATTTCATCGAAAAAATGATATCTCGAGAAAGATGAGAGATAAGGTGAGGAGGAGTGAGGCGTGGTGGTGACTGGTGGTCGGACTGGGCGAAGGCATGGGGGTTGACGGCGCCGGCAGCAACCACCATGCCAGATTGTTTCAGAGACTTTCTTTTCTAATTGCTCAGCAATGAGGTTGTGGGAGATAAGAATAAACGAGGTAAGGCCTTATCTATAAATGTGGAGAGAAGTGCATGTTTTTTTTGTAAAATTGTTATAGTTTGTTTTCTATCTGTCAGATATAGATCGGACGGTCTATATTATAAGACGACAGGCACATCATCATCATCATCAATTCGATATTTTTATAAAAGTAGAGAGATTTAGAAGTTGACGCTTTGTCTAAGCCAAGTTCAAGATAATAATAATAATAATATCAGTGCGACTAGCTGATGCGCGCTGCGGCTTCGTAGTACCGTGGGACGGAGACAGAGTGGTGCACAAGAAAACTGGCGGTCCAACTCGCCAACTCGGTCTGGTGTGCATGGGTAGCTGGAGGTCCAACTCGCCAACTCGGTCAGGTGTGCATGGGTAGCTTCGGATATTTTGCCGTCCCATACTCCCTCTGTCCTATGTCGTAAGAATGGATATATCTACATATATTTTTTAACTTTAGATATATCTATTTCTACAATAAGTAATTCAGGACAGAAGAAATATGACACTTCGTGTAGCTAGTTTTTCAAACAATGACGGTGTGATTAGCCTCGTCTAAAATTAACCCACGCCCCTGCAGACGCTGGTCTGGCCACGGGTGTTCCTGCGTAGGTAGGGTAGGAGTAGATCTGGCCGGCAGGTTGTTTGCATCTTTTGTTTGGCCTCTTTGTTCTTTCGCGCTTTGTTTCTGTACAAGGATGTCGATCGACCCGGCCGGTTGTCGTCGTGCCCTCTGCTGCTGCGTGATGGGGGAGCAAAGTAGATCCACTGCCATATTGTATAGCAGACTGAGGCTCAACACTTTGCTTACCATAGTCGATCGTATGAAAAGTTGTGTGCATCAGGCATGCAGAGACCATGATATTACCCTCTCTTTCTTTAAAAGAAAATTAATAGTATTAGGACATCTCTAACGCCGACCCTCAAACAACCTGCATAAGCTGAGATTACGTGGTCCAAACATGTTGTGTCATCCAACACGAATTTATATTGATCCGTTGAACGGTCCGGACACACTTTCTCCCGCAAAGTTATGATTGGGGCAGGACTTTGCGGGAGTCCGGACAGCAGCCACGTAGAACTCCGACAACCCCGGCCCGCTAAATCATCCCTTCCGATCCCATTTTCTTCCAATCCGCTCTTTCTTTCCCTTGCTTTACATCCGCACACTCCTCTGACATCGCCGTTGTACCTCTTCGCCCAACACATGGACAGAAGCCCTGAACGGAAGGAATTTTCTTGGTATCTTATCTATCCTTGAACCAAATAAAAGAAGCATCTTAGAACCTACAGGGAAATTAGAATACAGCGAGTTTATTGTAGTCCTTTTGCATTAACTTCGTTTTCAATGTCTTATCATCAAGGTGGTTCCAAGCCTAACTTGGCAGATCTTGCGGCATTTGGTGTTCTGAGACCTATCAGATACCTGCAATCTGGAAAAGACATGGTTGAGCATACCCAAATCGGCGAGTGGTACCAAGGGATAGAAGATGCAATCAGAGAACCATCAAGAATCCCAGAGGGCCAGTGCCAGGAGTAGAAGAAAAGCGCCACTAATAGAATTTTTTGCTCGTTCAAGCCCTCATTTCAAATGGATGAAATCGGATGGAATGTGTGTCTTTCATAAGACAGTCGGGTTATTCAAATGCCAAGCTTTTAGTAGGATACAATAATGGTGCCGCATATATGAAAGTTAAATACACGGCTTGACATGAAAACATGCTTCACACTGCTGCTTTAGTGTACGGAATGATTGGTTTTGGAGTAGGAGAAATGAGAATTCCCGCTTCTCTCCATCTTTTGTCCAGTGCCTGGTTTTAAATGTTCTTTGAGCTATTGGAATGCCTGTTTTTATCTCTGTTTGTTCCTTAAAATGAGATCTAAAAGACGATGAGCAATTATGTTTCATCTTTTGGGGTGGATTTTACAACAAGTGTTGTTATGACTGGTATTGGTTAGGGTGGACCAGTGGATTTGTGAAAGCCGCATATATTGGTTAGGGTGGACAAGTGTTGTTACAACTAGTGGATTTTACAAAATCAGACTCTTTTTTTAGAAAATGCAAAGACGATTGTAGTATGGGCAGCCCCATATATTTCATCATTTGGCCCATGCCCATTGATGAGGAAAGGTGGAAGATCCACGTTCTTTTGTGAGATGCGGCATATCTCACAAACACTTTAGAAGTTTTGAATTTCAATAGCGAATTGGCGGCGAGCCTTGGACAGTAAGGTATGTGGCTTGTGGACAGCCCAACGAACCAATAATCTCTCTGTCATACCTAAATTATGACAGGGGACTGCACCCACCGAAACAATAATGCACGTGAGTACGATGCAGTACGTTGCGCCAAATCTCAGTTCGCCATCGGTCTCGTTTGCTTCGGCAAAGACGTGGATATTTATCCACTTCCAGTAAGATATTTATAACCTTTGACACGCTGGCTCTCTTTTTTTAGATAATAAAAAGTACTCCCTCCGTCCCGAAATACTGTTTCAAAAGTCAAAATTAATACAGTACAACTTATATAGTATTTTCGAACAGAGGGAGTAAATTTCATAGAAAAATGAACTATATTGATCAAGCCGACATATATATCTGGTAGGATCAAGGAAGCGTATTAGGAGCACTCGGGGACGCAACGCTCTGAAATCAGATCCGCCCCACTGCTTGCTAGGGATCCATGCCACTTTTGACGAAATGAGTTGTTGCGTGTGAATACACTACTACCCATGCGTAGAAGGGAATACTAGTACGTACCTGTGCAGCTGTGCTGCGTCATTGAATAGGTCTGCACCTCGAACATTGTAGTAAAGAACAGGGGCGACCCGAATTAACTCGGTCTGTCTCCTCCCTTTTAATGATTTATTACTCCAAGCAGCACACACTCCATCGCAAAGAAGCAAGGAGCCTCTCGAACCGTGCACAGTTCTTCTCCCCAACATCCCATAGCGATCGAAGAGGAAAGTTAGGCTGGGCAGTTCGTAAACAGTTCTTGATAAGCTCCAATCTGAAGCTGTTTTTTGATAGTGAACTGAGATGATTAGTTCACTAGATCCGCCCATGTATCAGGACTGCCGCATCAACGGAAGGTAAACCTCGGTGTTTGGGTGTTTATAATGCACATGATGGAAAGCGTGTGGGGTTGGTTTTGTGTACGGGTGCACAGATAGTAAATTGTGTGGTGATGTCTGGGGTGTGATAATGTTAGTTTTTTTTTGACAGCGATGTGATAATGTTAGTTACAGTTGGAAATGAGATGTGTGGGCAGTGAAAATTTTGCGGACTCAAGATTCACATCCTAGAAAAAAAATACAGAGGTCCAACAGACACTGTCACGTGTAAATTCGTCGTTAAAAAAGGGGGAATAAACTTAAAATGACATGAGCAAGCAGCAACCACATCCGGTGATAATGATAGGCGGTAATTAAACATGATTTAGATTAACAATAATGGTAGGCGGTACAAGTTCACTAGAAAGCAGCGACCACATCCCGTGCTGATAAGAAAATAAGATTACATAGTAGTTGGAATGGCTTGTCCGGGAAATGCATACAGAGGACTAAACACATATAAGCTGAACATAAAAACATCAGGATTCGTAGGAGATCGGCACGCCCATGATCATTTTAGGACTTGTTCTGGTAACACGGGCGCATGAGGGATGAGCATCACATACGGGCAGTTTGCGAGAATATGAGGCATTCAAGCCACTAGGTGGTTGGGGGTTGTTAGGTGAGGCCGGCTCAACCACATTGGGATAGAATGTTTGCTTCCTAGGGACTGAACCGCATGGACTGTAGTTCTGATATACTACCTTTGTTTGTTTTTATAAGACGTTTTAGACTTTCAGACACTGTTTAAAAACATCACAAAGCAAGTTGTCTGAACGTTTTATAAAAACAAACGGATGGAGTACTACTGAACAGTGTGAAGTGAATACAAGATGTTAAAGCTATAAATACAAAGCATCTATTAAAGTGAGTGAGGATTTCGATGTGACTGAATGGGAAGGATTCAGGTGAGCGTCGTCGTCGAGTGCTCCTATGCAATTTTGATAGGATGAACATCTAATAAGGCAATTCTTCATAAATTCTTAATCAAGGTGGCTCCCTCCACGCCTAACTTGGCAGAGAGCGGGCGAGAGAGAGCAACAGGTCGGAAGCGTTCGGCACGGCGGGCGAGGGTGTGTACGTAGGCCGATAATGGAGCAGCTTAGCTAGGGTAGTGGATGCGGTCGGCAGGATGTATAGTAGGCTCTTTGTTTTCTTGCACTTCGTTTCTTTCTATACTACTCCTTCCGTTTGAAATTACTTGTCTTGAAAATAAATGTATCTAGAACTAAAATACATCTAGATACATCTATTTCTACGACAAAGTAATTTCAAACAGAGGGAGTACGTACAAGGATGATGTGGACCGATCATCATCCTAGCTGCCGTCGTGCCCTCTGCTGGCTGCTAGCGTGGTACGGTGACCCCCGCGACGAGCGAGTGAAGTTTGGCATCTTCCTTCGCACCGAAAGTATGACAAGCACCCAAGAGCAGTGCTACTGTGACATGTCACATGTTGCCCAATCTCAGTCTGCCATCGATCTCACTTTGCAGATATTTATATGATACAGTATATACATATCCGCTTTAGCATGATTACAAGTTTGGAAATTGGAGGGGTTAATTTTCTTGATGGCATGATTAACTTTTGGCTAAGATTACTCTTGGCGAAGGGGGACTCATCAAGTTATCTTATCTCTTTTTTAGCGGAAAGGAAACTTTTCGTTCATCAACCATGATGACTACATTCAGAGATGAACCATTTCGACTGAGAAGTTTCGAAGCCAACAGGCAGCGCGCTGTTGCGAGCGCCTCATACATACATGACCGCCCAAAGAGCCAATTCTTGGCGAAGGGGGACTCATCAGGTTATCTTATGTGGTCATCATCTGCAGTTCTGCAGGTCGCCGTTACTCTGGCTGAAAGTTATTGGGTGAGGTGAGTCTTTTATCAGTGCGTTCCAGGAGACGTGGCATTGCTTACAGAAACATTTGATACGTGTGTGCCCGCTATGAGACAGGAGTAGTATTTGATTAGAAGTTGGCTACTGCGACTAGTTAATTTCCTTATTAACGGTATGATTAACGTTTGGCTACGATGACGTTGACTCTTGTCGACGCAGGACTCGTCCACTCCAGTTATCTTAGCTTACTTCGATTTGACGACCCAGCAAAGTCATTTTCTTTTTCTGAAACTTACTGTAGTGAGCCGGGTCTTAATCAGTGGCAAGAGACGCGAGCAATTAACCGAGGATCAGGCAAGGGAACGGAACGGCGGCCTTGCTTGTGGTGAGAGTTACTTCGGTGGTCGTCGATGATGGAGACGGAGTCGCCCTTGTGGAGGTGTGATGATGATGACACCGGATTGCAACCTTGAGGGCGTTCTCTCCTTTGAAGACGTGTGTGCCTTCTTGTGTTGGTTGCTAGGTCGCCCTGTGTGTCCTGTGTGCACGTGTTGTAACGATTTTTACTCGATTTTCCGTTAATTAGGGGGTGTTTGTTTTCAGGGACTTTTTTGTGTAGGAACTAGGAAAAGTCCCTTTTAGAGACTTTTTTACCAAATGGGAGGGACTTTTTAGGAACTAAACTAGGCATTTGGGATTAAATGAAGAAGACTCTAAAGGAGAGTCTTTTTGGAACTTTTTGGGACTTTTCCAACAATGCCCCTTCATGCACCCATTGGCCCGCCACTCCATGATGTTGTTTGATTGTTTTTTCTATATACTAAGGGCAACATATCATTTAATAACCTCTATGAAGGGACTAGGGACTTTTTAGTCTTTGAAAACAAACAGGAAGGGACTATTCAAGGACTAGATACTTTTTAGTTGGGACTAGAAAAAATCCTAAGACTAGATAACCAAACACCACCTTAATCAGGCAATACTCTTCTTCTTCATTAATGAGATGAGGCAAAAAATTTGCCTCCGTTTTAGAAAAAGAGAAAACGGCGGCCTTGGCAGAATTGCAAATGGTGATCACGGACCGTTGCTGGCATTGCGTAGGCTGTGATTGCAAGTATAGATTTGGGCGCCGGTCATCAACGTCTCTGTTTTTCCATAGTACTTCCTCCGTTCAAAAATACTTGTCGTCAAAATGAATAAAAAGGGATATATCTATGTTATTAAAATAGATAAAAATAGCTGTATCTAAAATTAAAATATGTCTAAATATATTTCTTTTTATCCATTTTGATAACCAGTATTTCCGGACGAAAAGAGTATATAATATAAGTGTAGAAAACTGCAGAGCAGCACGGTACAACTTGTTGGCCAATCTCATGAGCTTGGCGTCGACCTCGTTTGCTCCACCAACTTCAAATGTTCAGATTTAGAAGTTGACACTTTGTCTGTCTAGCCAAGTTTATATAAGATAATAATAAAACTGTGCTACACGAACGACAATTATTGCCCGATTCCTGCACGACCTTGTTAATCCAGCCGCACATGCAGGGGTGTCAAAGGGCAACGGCCTCTCGATTAGCTGGTCGTCCAAAAATCAGGCATTATTAGTACGCGCAACAGTTTTGATAATAAGAGCAATTCCAACGGGGGCGACCTAAACGGATGTCGATTTTGTCTGTTTTTTGTTTGTTTGGGTCGGCCATCCGTCCGACGTCCGTCCTGTTTTAGATACTAGTTGATGCTCCGCAGGTTGTTGCGGGAATATTTTGCAATGTATTTTAAAAGATATTGATTTTATAGAAAAATAAGAATATTTGGAGAAATAATATGAGAGCTAAACTAAAAGTATATATGCTTTAAGGAAAAATAGAAATATTGGAGAAATAACACGAGCTAAAACTCAAAAGGCATATGCTTTATTGTGTTTGTTTTTGTATTTTTGAAAAATATTTCTTAAATATATCATGCATGTTTGCATGTTGAGGTGAACCTTTTTCTATGACTCATTGAATACTGATGTGGGTCTTTTCTAATGCATGTTGTTTGACGAGGTGTCATGCTTGCATGTTTGAGAAAAATATGTTAGTGGGGCTAGCTATTTAGATATAGAAGATGGATCGACAGCGCACCCAACACGTCGATCTATATATGGCGGTGTGGCCGGTTGGCCGCCCTATTTCAACAAATAGCTCAATTTTGCATTGATTTATTTGCATTTAAATATGTAGTCAAATAATATAGTTTGAACGAATAAAAATAGCATAGTTTACAAGCCGAATAGAAATAAAAACATCTCACATAGTTTTGCAAACGAATAAAAGAAGAAACATCTATTGGTTGCCAACATGAGCCCACATATGTTCAACCAAATCATATTGCAGTTGCACGTGAGTTTCCAAGCACGCATGTCATGATGAAATTGAATGAACTGTTCAAACGTTGCCGCTCCTCCATGCTCAGGCACAACGTTCTCACTCTGAAACTGAAACTCTTGATCGTACATATGTTCCGAGCGCTCGTCTTCTACGATCATATTGTGCATGATCACACAAGCAGTCATCACCTCCAATAGTTTCTGCGTGGTCCAGGTATTAGCAGGATACCAAACGATGCCCCATCGAGATTGCAAAACACCAAAGGCACGCTCGACATCCTTCCTAGCACTCTCTTGCTCTTGGGCAAATCTTTTCCTCTTCTCTCTGACAGGGTTGGAAATTGTCTTGACAATAGTGGTCCACTAACGATAGATACCATCATCCAGGTAGTATCCTTTGTCGTAGTTGTGGTCTTTGATAGTAAAGTTCACTAGTGGGCTATTGCCTTCGGCAAGCCTAGCAAACACCATCGAGCGCTGAAGCATGTTGATATCATTGTGTGATCCAGCCATGCCAAAGAAAGAGTGCCAGATCCAGAGATCTTGAGACGTCATGGCCTATAGTATGAGAGTGCAAGCCCTGACATGGCCCTTATACTACCCTTGCCAATCAGAAGGGCAATTCTTCCACTCCCAGCGCATGCAGTCTATGCTGTCAAGCATCCTTGGGAAGCCCCTGCTGGCATTCATCGCCAACAAACGGGTTGTACCTTCAGGAGTCAGCTCTCTCAAGTACTCAAGGCCAAACACAGCAATAACAGTCTTGTAGAACTTATACAGGGATTCTAGGCATGTAGACTCGCTCATACGGACGTACTCGTCAATGAGATCACCGGGCACTCCGTATGCAAGCATTCAGATGGCGACAATGCATTTCTGATAAGAGGAGAAACCAATCTTGCCAACGGCATTCTCTTTGCACTCGAAATAGTCATCATAGCCAACCACCCCCTCTCTAATACGGTTGAAAAGATATCTACTCATACGGAAACGGCGGCAGAATTTTTGATGTTTGAACAACGAATTTGTTGTATCAAAGTAGTCCTTCCAAAGAAAGAAATGTCCACTTTCTCGGTTGCGATTCAACGCCGGAAGGTGGCTCGAAATGGAGGCACGAAACAACTGGCGTTGGCTGTTGAGGTGGTGATGAACCAACACGGCAGCCAATATCTTCTCCTCGTCATCGGACGATGAATCGTCGGAGTCGCAAAGAAAATTATGAAAAAAGAACTCACGCATCTACGGAGGCCACGGGTGTTTCTGCTGCGTATCTGTCAGTGGTACGATCACGGTGTAGGTAGGCGGTAGATCTGGGCGGCAGGTGTTGTGTGCATCTTTCCTTCGGCCTCTTTGTTCTTTTGCGCTTTGTTTCTGTGCAAGGATGTCGATCCGGATCCACCACCCGGTTGTCGTCGTTGTGCCCTCTGCTGCTGCTGCTGCGCCTGCGTGAGAGGGGGGAGCAAAGTAAATCCAGCATCTCTCTGCTTTACTTAAACCACTGCCATATTGTACAGCAGACTGATGCTCAACACTTTGCTTACCATAGTCGTATGATTAATTCAGTGCTCTATAGCAAAGTTTTTTTGTTTTGTTTCTTGCAAGAAATTCAGTGGTCTATAGCAAGTCTCTCTTTAAAAACAAAAAAACAAAAATAGTACGTAGCATTACTACTAGCACCCGGTGAATTTTGATTGTGAGTTGGCCGCGGGCCAGATAAAGTTTGGCATCTCCCTGCCTAAAGCTGACATGAGACTTCATCACCAAAAGAAAAATGCTGACGGGAGACTGCAGCGACGCAACCACCGAAATAATGCGCACAAGTACGACGCAGCAGCCCTACCGAAATAATATTGATATTGCCCAAACTCAGTTTGCCGCCCATCTCACTTGTCGATATATATGCGTCCGGTTTAATACACTGCTCAATTTGGCGCTTTGACTAGTTAAATAAATTTCCCGATGTCCCGGAATTAACTTTCGGCTAAGATAACACCGACTCATCAGTTACCTTATCTGGTAACTTCTTCTCTATTTATCTTTTTGACAACTCAATTGCGTCCTTTTCTTCCTTTGGAAGTTACCGACTGAGCTGAGTCTTAATCAGTGCCCGGAGACGAGAGCAACAGAAATCAGTGGATAAAACCCTTTGAATGAATAATACTAAAAAAATAACGACGAGCTCCATTTTATCTGGGTGTGGTGTCTTATATTTTTGCTTCACTAACTTCAAATATCTTACCATCTCATACATTTAGAAGTTTGACACTTGTCTCGCCAAGTTATAAAATAATACTGTATTTGTAGTATGATTAACTTTGTCTAAAATAAACTTCCAGTCAAGGAGATTTGTCACCGCGGCTTGTATTGTAGAGTAGGACGGAGCCAGAGTGATGCACAAGAAACTGCAGACCGAGTGGGGTATGGTCCAAGAACAACATGCTGCCAATCTCAGTTTGGTGTCGACCTGGCCTGATGTGCTTGGGCAACTTCAGATATTTTCCCCAAGTTTCAGAACAGTAAGATTGTGATTATCTTTGGGACTTTGGCTATGAATAAATGTTGGTCAAGGGGACTTATCAGCGCCGTTTGCCAACAGGAACAGCACGCTCCTGCTTGATTGATTGACTAGTACAGAGTCTCTTTCATTCACCAGATCAATCATTTTTTCAGAAGACTACCAAATCAATCATGCGACGCCCATCTGATTGAGAACATTGTGCATAAACAACAAGATTGATGGAGCTTCTCCTCACCAAATCCAACATATCTTACACCAAACCGAAGCAACAATACAGACCCATCTTCATCTTCTAATCTAGTTTAAAAAATAGTACAAGAAAACACCAACAGAGACTATCTAGATATCCCAACGACGCCATGGAGGAGCAGAGCAGCTAGAAAAGGTCGCCGGCCGGAGTCTTACAATTACAAAGACTACTACTACTACTACATGACGGAGCATGCGTTGGGGTTCTCGTCGCTGAATGCGGCGGTGTACCTGGCCTCGGTGGAGGAGGCCCTGGCGAGCGGCGCGGCGGAGGGGTCGCTCATGACGTTGCGGACGTAGCCGGCGGGCGCGCGCTTGTCGTAGGCCCCCGGGGCGTAGGGGTGCGCCACCACGTCGTACGGCACGTAGGGCCACGGCTCCACCCGCTTGCCGGTCTTGTACGCCACCCGGCGCATCACCTTGGCCGGATCCACGTACCCCGTCACCGTCACCTTGTTCTGCTTCGGCGTCACCTCCACCGAGCTCACGCCTGCACAACCACAATCAAACAGATACACTTTGAGCAAAGCTGCCGCCCCAGATATAGATCTGGCCAAAGTCACCAAAGTTGAGGCAAGATTTTCTTTCCATCAATGAAAGAAACATGTGCGAGATAGGGGAGGAATCGGATTGGGCCGGAAGGAGAAAGCTCGGATGGTACCTTTCATGTCGTCAAGGGCCTTCTTGACCTTGCGCTCGCAGCCCTCGCAGTCGATGCGGACCTTCATCTCCACCGTCTGGAACTGCTTCCGCTTCTTCATGTGCCGCCGACCCCGCGGCAGCGAGCAGTACTCCGACACCACGTCCACGATGCCCATCCCGCTCTCCTCCTTCTTCCTTCCTTCTTCAACCTCTCTCTCTCAAAGCCCAAGAAATTGTTCAGCTGGATTCGAGTTCAAGTTCTGTGGTAGAACTGCTGGTTGCTGGTGCTGGATGAGATGCTGTGTGAGACGAGGAATCCTTGGGCTGTGGGGGCTGCGTTTATAGGCGTCCGGGGGAGCGTGCTCGCCCACTGCCGGCGCGACACGTGTGGGCGGAGCCAGGCAGTCTGGGCATGGAGGGGTGGTGCGGCCGTGTGGGGCAGGAAGCTGGTAGGAAAACGGTGGGTTATGTGCGTGCATGTGTGGCTGGCGAGTGGGCCCCGCGTGGTCGGCAGCGCCAGGTGGCGGCATGGTGCCATGTGAGCGCTGGTGAGCGACGGTGACGCTCACCGCCGCGGCCAAGGGAGCGGTGGCAGCACGAGTGGCGTGGGAGCGGCGGTCACTGACTTTTTCGTGCGGTGGAGAGGAAACGGCCGGCCGACCACCACGGCGACCCGGAGGAGTAACCGTCGCTTTGGATCCGTCTGTCTATATACTGGTCGTACTCCGGCCACCGGCCACCGGCCAAACACGCAGAAACTCCGGGAGTGAGGCCAACTCCACCGCGCGACCCAATCTTGTTCGGGTGCCTTCATCTAAGGTAGAACAGCGAATATCGCGTCCTAACGCGCGGCCTCAACACTGGTAGAAAAAAGCCCTTTAGTCCCGGTTCGCAACAGCCTTTAGTCCCGGTTGTGCAACCGGGACTAAATAAGCGCGACTAAAGACCCCCCCCTTTAGCCGCGGCTCTTACGGACCGCGACAAAAGTCTTTAGTCCCGGTTCTTGTGGCTAACCGCGACTAAAGGCCGCCACAGGTTTTTGAAAAAAAAAATTGAATTTTTTTTTTCAAATTTCTGAATTATTCTAACCTCTAGTCTCTAATCACCACCCCTCATCACTTCTCAATTTATTCTTTTATCACCCCTCATCATTCCAAATCATCTAACTTCCCAACCGGTCACCCATCCCTCTCACTACTCCAGCCCAAGCACGCTTAACTTCCGGGTTCTATTCTCCCACGCTACAAGTCTGCACTTGTTGTTTTCCTGACAATAATAAGATGTCAATCCTATTAACCTTCAGGAATTTTGCTTGAGCATGAAGTGACACATTTCACTGTTTGAGTTTGAAACTATTGTTTTAAAAAACAATAATTATTTAGTAACACTAATATTTCTTGAATAATTAGTTTGACCATTGTTTGACCACAGTTTGACTATAGTTGACCACAGTTTGACCAGATTTGACCAAAATTGAAATAATTAAAATAATTATTTAGTAACACTAATATTCTAGAATAATTAGTTTGACCATTGTTTGACCATAGTTTGCCCACTGTTTGAATATTTTTCAATTTTTTCCACTCTAGATCTTACAAGCCCCGTAACTTTTTTTCTATTAGGTTTTTGAGGATTTTGAAAATGTTTAACGGGGTTCCCCCATTAAATTTGGATGTAACTTTTCGAGTAGATGATTTTTCATATAAAAAACTTTTTCATCCGAGTTAGTATGCAAAAGTTATGCCCATTTTTACAAATTTCAGAGAGATTTTGCAAATAAAGTCAAAATTCACATTTGCAAATTTTCCCAACAACTAGACCACATATCACATGAGAAACTTATTTTCTTTTATTTTTTTGACATTTCCATTATTTTCTTTTATTTTTTTTAAAACTGAAAAGGCGATCCCGGGGGGGGGGGGGGTTTAGAGTTTGAAAATGGGACCTTTAGTACCGGTTCGTGGCACGAACCGGGACTAAAGGTCTCAACCCCATTAGTTCCGGTTCGTGCCACAAACCGGGACTAAAAGGGAGGAGCTTTAGTCGCGGTTGGCCTGGCCAACCGCGACTAAAGGCCTTTGGGCACCTTTAGTCGCGGTTGGCCTGGCCAACCGCGACTAAAGCCCGCGAGCGCCCTGGGCCCAGGCATTTGGTCGCGGTTCATCTGCCGAACCGCGACTAAAGACTTCATTAGTCGCGGTTCCTACAGTTTCGCGACTAATGGGGCTGGACGGAAGCCTCTTTTTCTATCAGTGCAAACAGATAAATGTTCGAATTTCGTCCGTTTTCGATTCATCTCTGGCCCAAACTTGCGCTGAGTTTGGGGTGAAATGGACATTGCGCGGACGGGCTCGGCGCACGCCATCGTCCCCCCGTGGCCCGCCTGTCGGGGACACTAGCAGTCCCTTCGCTTCCAACACCTCCACCTCTTTTCCCGCCCCGGCCGCTATTCTCATGCCGCCTCCTCACCGTGCAGCCCCCGGCCGTCCATACCAAACCACGTCTCGACATGGCCGCCACCACGCCCGCGCTTTCGCCATAGTTTTGGCCGTCGATCAGAGGAGGTTTGGCCGTCACCATCGTAGCCAGCGGCAGAGGGGATACGACCAACAGCGACGTACCACGGCGGCCATGGCAGCTTCCGACGAGTGCTTCAGAGCGGCCAGTAGCCGGCCGCCAACCACCGCTGCTGCATCGATGTGATCATCGCGACCTCTTTGCCACCACGACCGCGAAGTGTTCGACATTTTGCCCACAAAGGTATGGATAGTGAAGATGAGTTTTTCTTCCACCACTTCATTTGTTCATCGGACGATTCGTCGTCGAATGATGAAGATCTTGTGGTGGCTGCACTGGTCGTTCACAACCATATTCAACGCCAGCTTCCTCGGTACAGGGGGTCACTCCCTGGCCATGCTCCCAACCTGAATCGCAACGGGGAGAGAGGCCACGCCTTGCTCTATGCCGATTACTTTGCGAACACCCCGCTCTTCAAGCCGGGTAAATTTCGTCGACGTTTTCATATGGCAAGACATGTGTTCAATCGTATCCGAGAGGGGGTGGTTGCTCATGACCCATACTTCGAGTGCAAGACGAATACCCTTGGCAAGCTTGGATTCTCCTCTTACGAGAAATGCACCGCGGCTATCCGCATGCTTGCATATGGAATTCCAGGCGATATTGTGGGTGAGTATGTGCGTATGAGTGAGACAACATGTCTGATGTCAATGTACAAGTTCTGCCAGGCTGTGATCGAGGTGTTTGGCCCTGAGTACTTGAGGCAGCCAACTGCCGCTGTTACAGAGAGATTGTTGACGACCAACGCAGTTAGAGGCTTTCTAGGCATACTTGGCAGCATAGATTGTATGCACTATGAATGAAAGAATTGTCCATTTGCTTGGCAGGGCCAGTACAAGGGGCATGTCAAGGCGTGCACTGTCATATTAAAAGCGGTGGCTTCACGGGATCTTTGGATATGTCATTCTTTCTTCGGCATGACTGCTTCTCACAATGATATCAACGTGCTGCAGCGTTCTCCAGTCTTCGCAAGGCTTGCAGAAGGCCACTCCCCACCTATCAACTTTGAGATCAACGGTCACCAGTACAACAAGGGATACTATCTAGTTGATGGTATATATCCTTAGTGGTCAATTTTTGTGAAGACAATCTCGAACCCCCAAGGTGAGAAGAGAAAGAGATTTGCCCAAATGCAAGAGAGTGCTAGAAAGGATGTGGAACATGCTTTTGGTGTGCTTCAATCCCAATGGGGTATCGTTCGAAACCCTGCAATGTCATGGGATGAAAGGAAGCTTTGGAAGGTGATGACTGCTTGTGTGATCATGCACAACATGATCGTCGAGGACGAGCGTGATCACACTATCTTCACCCAAGGATTTGGTTATTAAGGTGAGAATGTTGAGCCCCTGCATCAAGAACCGGCCACATTTGAACAATTTGTCCAATTCCATCGTGAGCTGCGTGATTGGCACACTCATTTGGATTTTCAATGAATTGGTTGAGCACGTGTGGGATCACATTAGCAACCAATAGATGTGTTGGTTCATTTTATGTTCATTCAAGACAATTTTGATTTGATTGTAAAACTATTTTATTAGAGATAATTTTGATTGGGTTGTAAAACTACTTTTACTTTCAGACATTAATATTTGAATGTACAAACTTGTTTCGATATGAAAATATGAGCATTTTTAACCCTGATGGACACGATCTCATTGCCCTACCCAATCGAACCGATTCCGGACAAAGCGGGCATCAATTTAGGATCGCGCGATGGAGTTGGCCTGATGCGCGGTGCTGGGACTGTTCCTGGGATTTGCACGTCGCGATGACACGTCGGAACGAGCGGCCGGCGGCCATGTGGCAGCCCGTCACCGGAGCGCCAAGCCAAGCCCACACGGCGGACGGCGACCGATGTTTATCCATCCTTCTCTTTTCTGGGGACGACGTGTCGCTTCATAGGTGGCACAGGTTTGGCGTTGTGGATTAGCAACGGATGTAGCGTTAATAATGTGTGGTGGTGAATTTTCATTGTTCGATGGCTCGTGTGGGTTTGAACGCGCCAAACCGAAGGCCGTTGGAACACGAAAGCTCCCCCGCGAATCGTCGACTTGTTCCCAAAAGTGGTAGATTTCCTTTCGGCGACTATGGATGTGATCCTGATATAACCGAGTTCAGCATCGAAATGATAGCACCGAGAAACGCATGCGATTTTGTTAAATTTTCGGTCTATAGTTAGTTTTGGCTTAAATTTTGAAAATAAATAAATCAGGGTCGTCCATTCTCAATACAAGGCTGCACTAAATATCGCTAGGATAAAGAAACATCAAACAACAGCCATAAAGCCAACTCCACCGCACAACCCTAAACGGACGCTCGGTTTGGTCGGATTTTGTCTCTTTGGGGCGGCAATGGGTTCGCCCATGTTCGCATCCGATGGGTCGTTGGTGCGCTCAGCGCGCGGTCGCATCCCAAATCTTGTCCGTGTTAGACACGATTAAAAAAACATAAAAAATTAAATAAAATGTCTTTAAAAAGTAAATAAATGCAGTTAAAAACTTAAAACTAAAGTTACGGTCATGGCCACAAAACGGCTCAGTTTCACGTCCAACTTAGTAACATAATTAAACATAAAAAAAACGGCCGCCGCCCGCGCGCTCCTGCCCATGCCCGTCGATGCCGTCGCCGTCTTCAGTGGCCGCCGGTATCGTCATCGTCGCTGACGAGGTCGACGTAGGCCGGCGGCGTCCGGAGGTGGGCCGGCGGGGCCGGCGGTGCGTGGTAGACGGGAGCGAGAGGTGCCTGCACCACCTCCTCCCATGGCGACGCCTCCCGCTCCGGTAACCGCGGCGGAGTGACGCACCAGTTCACGCCCACGGCGTCGATCATCTCCTCCGCAGTCCACGACCAGCCCCACCCCTGGCCCACCAGGCCTGGGTGGAACGCGGCCACCGGTGCCTCCTCCATGACCTCCTCGAGGATGGCAACCTCGCCGGCGGCGGAGCGGGCCACCATCTCCTCGAGGCCCTCCCATTGCCGCTCATCGTCTGTGTGCATTGTGTCCTCCATGACACGCGCCATGAGACGGGCCTCCTCCTTCGCAGTCATGCGAGGAGGTGGTGGTGACGATGGAGATGGCGAAGGCGACGACGTGAGGCCGCACACCCGCCTACGTCCGTGCTCCTGGGGAGTAGGCGCTGCGCGCTCCCGACGTGGCCGCCGTGCCGGCGAAGAAGGAGGCGCGCCACACGTCGTGCTCGTCCATGAGCCAGGTGTCCTAGATATGTGAGTCCGGGGCGTACCTGTCGTCGTAGTACATGTCGTCAGGGAGGAGTCGGCGGCTTTGCTCGATCTCCTCACGGCGCGCACGGCCGCTCAACGGGACCGGCGGGATGGGCACACGGTCGGCGGACAAGTGCCAGTTGTTGGGAAGGTGGACGTCGCTCCAGGGGAGTGGCGTCCTCGTCTCCCAATAACGGCGGCACACATTCGCGCGGATGTAGTGCCGGCCGCGCTCGCCGGCGGACGTGGGGGCGATGAAGAACGCGGGCGGCGCGGGGGCCCGGCATGGTGGTGGTGCGGGCTCCTCCTTCTTCACGGAACCGACGCGGCGCCCTGACGAGGAGCCGGCCTCGCGGTCGTGCTTCCCCTTGCGGTTCCAGAAGCCCATGGCTTCGAGGTGGCCGACCGGCGAGCTCGAGGACGGGGGAGGGCTAGGGTTTTGCGATGTCGGGTTTCGAGGAGGCCTCGGAATGGAGCGGGGCAGTGTGAACGACGATTGGTCCACGGGTTCCCCATTTAAGAAGGACGACGACCTTCCACTGGGCCGATGACAGGTGGGGCCGGCCGCCCGTGCGCTTTGATGTTGGCGGGTGGAAGGTAGATGACCGCCCCGCCACGCGGCCAGACGCGAACGAGCGGCGCGGGGGCCCGACATGGTGGTGGTGCGGGCTCCTCCTTCTTCACGGAACCGGCGTGGCGCCCTGACGAGGAGCCGGCTTCGCGGTCGTGCTTCCCCTTGCGGTTTCAGAAAGCCCATGGCTTCGAGGTGGCCGGCCGGCGAGCTCGAGGACGGGGGAGGGCTAGGGTTTTGCGCTGTCGGGTTTCGAGGTGGCCTCGGAATGGAGTGGGGCAGTGTGAACGACGACTGGTCCACGGGTTCCCTATTTAAGAAGGACGGCGATCTTTCACTGGGCTGATGACAAGTGGGGCCGGCCGCCCGTGCGCTTTGATGTTGACGGGTGGGAGGTAGGTGACCGCCCCGCCACGCGGCCAGACACGAACGAGCGGCGCGTCCGTTCGGTGTCCACGACAACCCAAACCCGACGCAAGTTTGCGCTCGAAATGGATCGGCCCAGACACAAAACAGACTAAATAGGTGCGGGCCACCGCGCGCTGGACCGACATGTTTGCCCGTTTTACCTCAAATGGACGGGGCCGAACAGAATGGGTCATGCGGTGGAGTTGGCCTAATGTGGCGGGCCAGCCATGTGGGCGCATGGGCGGGGTGGTGAGCCTTGGGAGTCCATACCGAGGGTGACCTCACCGCCGCTATCAAGGCGGTCAAGCCCGGTAGCTGCCACTCAGTTTCTGGTTGTACGACCACGAGAGGGGAGGCAGCCGACCACTGACGTTTCTGGGATTCTTTTCTTGGACGCTACATGGGGACACTAGCCATCGCCTTGGATCTCCAGATTTAGAGTCGTACTAGGCCATGTTCACCGATCTGGGGGGTTGGGCTGTAAGTAGTACTTATTATACTCGATCGCTCACGGGCTTCCACGTATGCCGCGCTGTGATTATTAAACTTAAACTCACTAGATTGTGTCAGCCGAGCCAAAGACTAGTACATTATTCATCAGCGAACCAGGACAGCTGCTTCGGTAGACGTTATAAATTAGTGTACTCGTTGTTTGGAGTAATAATCTGCTGCGGCTGCATTTGGCACCATCCACGGAACAGCCCAACACTATGAAATTCAACGCGCCGAGCCAGCTACTACTACTGTCCAGCCGCCGTTTCTACGGCTGCTGCATTTGGTAGTATGCCTACGGCCTACCGTTCATTCACACGGAACAGTCCAACACTGTGCAATGCAACTACAAATGTGAGCACGCGCCCACCCAGCTAGCGTCGAGGGGGCTCCAGCAGACCTCGGGAGGGACGGAGAGAGGAGGAGTTGATTGGATTGGTTGGTGGTGGGGAAGTCGTGCTCTGCATCGCTACACACGCGACGCGCCTGCCTTCCTTCCTTCCTTCTCCCCTCCGCCCATACCCACCCCCCACATCAGCTGCCCGCAGATATTTTCGGGAGGGAGGGAGGGGTCACCCATTTTCCGGCCTCCCGTCGCGCGCGTACTATGCACGAGCAGAGTAGTGCGGTGCAGGGGAGGACAAAACAAAAGAACGCAACGCCGCTGGCTGGCTATTGGCTAGCCCACGCCGCGTCGCTGCGTTCCGCATGATGTGTTCTTCTTTTTTCTTTCCTAACCAATGCCGCGCTTCTCGTATTGAGCTTGCTCAAATCTCCGTTGACACTTTGAAAATCTCCCATGGCTATGCTCTCATGCCTGCTGGGTGCTTGGTAACATTGCTCGTACCTATTAAACCCATTAAGGCGTGGTAGAATGGTGGCCAACCGGCTATGCCACATTGTCGCATTACCGGTTGGTCACGGTGAGAGTGTTCTTGCTTTTTTTTAGAGTTTTTCTAAATGGCAATGAAACTTTTTTCTTTTCTTTTTAATAAAAGTTTTTCTACACTTCTTATTTTTCGTTTTGAGATGGGTGGCGATGGGTGGGAAAAATTCTGGACTCCCCCTCTACCCAACTGTACTGCCACCGAGGAATCACTGGCTCGTGATACCAATTTGTCAGGCCCCCGGAGGGATCGCCATGGCAAATCGCATCAGATGAAACAGAGGAACACGATCAAGCGATCAAATCATTATTTATACTTGTATTGATCTAAAATGTATAGTATATGAGAGTATTTGGAATATAGCTAGGTTTTTGCTACAAATTTAGGAATTAATCTGACGGCGGAGATAGGGGATGTGGAGATGCATACATATGCATATTGTTGACAGGACATATACAACAATACTGCAGTTACATTAGAGTCCCAAATGCGGTTATATGATACATGTACTTAACTATAAATAACTATTGAATAACAAAATGTGATGACGTTCTCATGCCTGTGGGTGCTTGGTAACATTGCTCGTACGTATTAAACCCATTAAGGCATGGTAGAATGGTGGCCAACCGGCTATGCCACATTGTCGCATTGCCGGTTGGTCACGGTGAGAGTGTTCTTGCTTTTTTTTAGAGTTTTTCTAAATGGCAATGAAACTTTTTTCTTTTCTTTTTAATAAAAGTTTTTCTACACTTCTTATTTTTCGTTTTGAGATGGGTGGCGATGGGTGGGAAAAATTCTGGACTCCCCCTCTACCCAACTGTACTGCCACCGAGGAATCGCTGGCTCGTGATACCAATTTGTCAGGCCCCCGGAGGGATCGACATGGCAAATCGCATCAGATGAAACAGAGGAACACGATCAAGCGATCAAATCACTCACATATACTTGTATTGATCTAAAATGTATAGTATATGAGAGTATTTGGAATATAGCTAGGTTTTTGCTACAAATTTAGGAATTAATCTGACGGCGGAGATAGGGGATGTGGAGATGCATACATATGCATATTGTTGACAGAACATATACAACAATACTGCAGTTACATTAGAGTCCCAAATGCGGTTATATGATACATGTACTTAACTATAAATAACTATTGAATAACGATAGTGTGATGACGTGCTCATGCCTGCTGGGTGCTTGGTAACATTGCTCGTACGTATTAAACCCATTAAGGCATGGTAGAATGGTGGCCAACCGGCTATGACACATTGTCGCATTGCCGGTTGGTCACGGTGAGAGTGTTCTTGCTTTTTTTTAGAGTTTTTCTAAATGGCAATGAGACTTTTTTCTTTTCTTTTTAATAAAAGTTTTTCTACACTTCTTATTTTTCGTTTTGAGATGGGTGGCGATGGGTGGGAAAAATTCTGGACTCCCCCTCTACCCAACTGTACTGCCACCGAGGAATCGCTGGCTCGTGATACCAATTTGTCAGGCCCCCGGAGGGATCGACATGGCAAATCGCATCAGATGAAACAGAGGAACACGATCAAGCGATCAAATCACTCACATATACTTGTATTGATCTAAAATGTATAGTATATGAGAGTATTTGGAATATAGCTAGGTTTTTGCTACAAATTTAGGAATTAATCTGACGGCGGAGATAGGGGATGTGGAGATGCATACATATGCATATTGTTGACAGGACATATACAACAATACTGTAGTTACATTAGAGTCCCAAATGCGGTTATACGATACATGTACTTAACTATAAATAACTATTGAATAACGATAATGTGATGACGTGCTCATGCCTGCTGGGTGCTTGGTAACATTGCTCGTACGTATTAAACCCATTAAGGCATGGTAGAATGGTGGCCAACCAGCTATGCCACATTGTCGCATTGCCGGTTGGTCACGGTGAGAGTGTTCTTGCTTTTTTTTAGAGTTTTTCTAAATGGCAATGAGACTTTTTTCTTTTCTTTTTACTAAAAGTTTTTCTACACTTCTTATTTTTCGTTTTGAGATGGGTGGCGATGGGTGGGAAAAATTCTGGACTCCCCCTCTACCCAACTGTACTGCCACCGAGGAATCGCTGGCTCCTGATACCAATTTGTCAGGCCCCCGGAGGGATCGACATGGCAAATCGCATCAGATGAAACAGAGGAACACGATCAAGCGATCAAATCACTCACATATACTTGTATTGATCTAAAATGTATAGTATATGAGAGTATTTGGAATATAGCTAGGTTTTTGCTACAAATTTAGGAATTAATCTGACGGCGGAGATAGGGGATGTGGAGATGCATACATATGCATATTGTTGACAGAACATATACAACAATACTGCAGTTACATTAGAGTCCCAAATGCGGTTATATGATACATGTACTTAACTATAAATAACTATTGAATAACGATAGTGTGATGACGTGCTCATGCCTGCTGGGTGCTTGGTAACATTGCTCGTACGTATTAAACCCATTAAGGCATGGTAGAATGGTGGCCAACCGGCTATGACACATTGTCGCATTGCCGGTTGGTCACGGTGAGAGTGTTCTTGCTTTTTTTAGAGTTTTTCTAAATGGCAATGAGACTTTTTTCTTTTCTTTTTAATAAAAGTTTTTCTACACTTCTTATTTTTCGTTTTGAGATGGGTGGCGATGGGTGGGAAAAATTCTGGACTCCCCCTCTACCCAACTGTACTGCCACCGAGGAATCGCTGGCTCGTGATACCAATTTGTCAGGCCCCCGGAGGGATCGAGATGGCAAATCGCATCAGATGAAACAGAGGAACACGATCAAGCGATCAAATCACTCACATATACTTGTATTGATCTAAAATGTATAGTATATGAGAGTATTTGGAATATAGCTAGGTTTTTGCTACAAATTTAGGAATTAATCTGACGGCGGAGATAGGGGATGTGGAGATGCATACATATGCATATTGTTGACAGAACATATACAACAATACTGCAGTTATATTAGAGTCCCAAATGCGGTTATATGATACATGTACTTAACTATAAATAACTATTGAATAACGATAGTGTGATGACGTGCTCATGCCTGCTGGGTGCTTGGTAACATTGCTCGTACGTATTAAACCCATTAAGGCATGGTAGAATGGTGGCCAACCGGCTATGCCACATTGTCGCATTGCCGGTTGGTCACGGTGAAAGTGTTCTTGCTTTTTTTAGAGTTTTTCTAAATGGCAATGAGACTTTTTTCTTTTCTTTTTAATAAAAGTTTTTCTACACTTCTTATTTTTCGTTTTGAGATGGGTGGCGATGGGTGGGAAAAATTCTGGACTCCCCTCTACCCAACTGTACTGCCACCGAGGAATCACTGGCTCGTGATACCAATTTGTCAGGCCCCCGGAGGGATCGACATGGCAAATCGCATCAGATGAAACAGAGGAACACGATCAAGCGATCAAATCATTATTTATACTTGTATTGATCTAAAATGTATAGTATATGAGAGTATTTGGAATATAGCTAGGTTTTTGCTACAAATTTAGGAATTAATCTGACGGCGGAGATAGGGGATGTGGAGATGCATACATATGCATATTGTTGACAGGACATATACAACAATACTGCAGTTACATTAGAGTCCCAAATGCGGTTATATGATACATGTACTTAACTATAAATAACTATTGAATAACGATAATGTGATGACGTGCTCATGCCTATGCTCATGCCTGCTGGGTGCTTGGTAACATTGCTCGTACATATTAAACCCATTAAGGCATGGTAGAATGGTGGCCAACCGGCTATGCCACATTGTCGCATTGCCGGTTGGTCACGGTGAGAGTGTTCTTGCTTTTTTTAGAGTTTTTCTAAATGGCAGTGAGACTTTTTTCTTTTCTTTTTAATAAAAGTTTTTCTACACTTCTTATTTTTCGTTTTGAGATGGCTGGCGATGGGTGGGAAAAATTCTGGACTCCCCCTCTACCCAACTGTACTGCCACCGAGGAATCACTGGCTCGTGATACCAATTTGTCAGTCCCCCGGAGGGATCGACATGGCAAATCGCATCAGATGAAACAGAGGAACACGATCAAGCGATCAAATCACTCACATATACTTGTATTGATATAAAATGTATAGTATATGAGAGTATTTGGAATATAGCTAGGTTTTTGCTACAAATTTAGGAATTAATCTGACGGCGGAGATAGGGGATGTGGAGATGCATACATATGCATATTGTTGACAGAACATATACAACAATACTGCAGTTACATTAGAGTCCCAAATGCGGTTATATGATACATCTACTTAACTATAAATAACTATTGAATAATGATAATGTGATGACGTGCTCATGCCTGCTGGGTGCTTGGTAACATTGCTCGTATGTATTAAACCCATTAAGGCATGGTAGAATGGTGGCCAACCGGCTATGCCACATTGTCGCATTGCCGGTTGGTCACGGTGAGAGTGTTCTTGCTTTTTTTAGAGTTTTTCTAAATGGCAATGAAACTTTTTTCTTTTCTTTTTAATAAAAGTTTTTCTACACTTCTTATTTTTCGTTTTGAGATGGGTGGCAATGGGTGGGAAAAATTCTGGACTCCCCCTCTACCCAACTGTATTGCCACCGAGGAATCACTGGCTCGTGATACCAATTTGTCAGGCCCCCGGAGGGATCGACATGGCAAATCGCATCAGATGATACAGAGGAACACGATCAAGTGATCAAATCACCCACACATACTTGTATTGATCTAAAATGTATAGTATATGAGAGTATTTGGAATATAGCTAGGTTTTTGCTACAAATTTAGGAATTAATCTGACGGCGGAGATAGGGGATGTGGAGATGCATACATATGCATATTGTTGACAGGACATATACAACAATATTGCAGTTACATTAGAGTCCCAAATGCGGTTATTGTTGGGAATATGCCCTAGAGGCAATAATAAAAGCATTATTATTATATTTCCTTGTTCATGATAATTGTCCTTTATTCATGCTATAATTGTATTATCCGGAAATCGTAATACATGTGTGAATAATAGACACCAACATGTCCCTAGTAAGCCTCTAGTTGACTAGCTCGTTGATCAATAGATAGTCATGGTTTCCTGACTATGGACATTGGATGTCATTGATAACGGGATCACATCATTAGGAGAATGATGTGATGGACAAGACCCAATCCTAAACATAGCTCAAGATCGTATAGTTCATTTGCTAGAGTTTTTCCAATGTCAAGTATCTTTTCCTTAGACCATGAGATCGTGTAACTCCCGGATACCGTAGGAGTGCTTTGGGTGTACCAAACGTCACAACGTAACTGGGTGACTATAAAGGTATACTACGGGTATCTCCGAAAGTGTCTGTTGGTTTGACACGGATCAAGACTGGGATTTGTCACTCCGTATGACGGAGAGGTATCACTGGGCCCACTCGGTAATGCATCATCATAATGAGCTCAAAGTGACCAAGTGTCTGGTCACGGGATCATGCATTACGGTAGGAGTAAAGTGACTTGCCGGTAACGAGATTAAACGAGGTATTGGGATACCGACGATCGGATCTCGGGCAAGTAACATACCGATTGACAAAGGGAATTGTATACGGGGTTGCTTGAATCCTCGACATCGTGGTTCATTCGATGAGATCATCGAGGAGCATGTGGGAGCCAACATGGGTATCCAGATCCCGCTGTTGGTTATTGACCGGAGAGCGATCTCGGTCATGTCTACATGTCTCCCGAACCCGTAGGGTCTACACACTTAAGGTTCGGTGACGCTAGGGTTGTAGGGATATGTATATGCAGTAACCCGAATGTTGTTCGGAGTCCCAGATGAGATCCCGGACATCACGAGGAGTTCCGGAATGGTCCGGAGGTAAAGAATTATATATAGGAAGTGCTATTTCGGCCACCGGGACAAGTTTCGGGGTTACCGGTATTGTACCGGGACCACCGGAAAGGTCCCGGGGGTCCACCGGGTGGGGCCACCTGCCCCCGGGGGCCACATGGGCTGTAGGGGGTGCGCCTTGGCCCATATGGTCCAAGGGCACCAGCCCCAAGAGTCCCATGCGCCTAGAGATACGGAAGGGAAGAGTCCCAAAGGGGGAAGGCACCTCCTAGGTGCCTTGGGGAGGAGGGATTCCTCCCTTGGCCGCCCCCCCCTAGGAGATTGGATCTCCTAGGGACGGCGCCCCCCCTAGGCTCCCTATATATAGTGGGGGAAGGAGGGCCTCTCAATCCACGCCTTTGGTGCCTCCCTCTCCCTCTCCAACACATCCTCCTCCTCCGTAGAGCTTGGCGAAGCCCTGACGGAGTACTGCAGCTCCACAACCACCACGCCGTCGTGCTGCTGCTGGAGCCATCTTCCTCAACCTCTCCTTCCCCTTGCTGGATCAAGAAGGAGGAGACATCACGCTGACCGTACGTGTGTTGAACGCGGAGGTGCCGTTCGTTCGGCGCTAGGATCTCCGGTGATTTGGATCACGTCGAGCACGCCTTCCTCATCCCCGTTCTTTGAACGCTTCCGCGCGTGATCTACAAAGGTATGTAGATGCAATCCGATCACTCGTTGTTAGATGAACTCCTAGATGGATCTTGGTGAAATCGTAGGAAAATTTTTGTTTTCTGCAACGTTCCCCAACAGTGGCATCATGATCTAGGTCTATGCGTAGTTCTCTTGCACGAGTAGAACATAATTTGTTGTGGACGTTGATGTTGTTAACTTTCTTGCCGCTACTAGTCTTATCTTGCTTCAACGGTATTGTGGGATGAAGCGGCCCGGACCAACCTTACACGTACGCTTACGTGAGACCGGTTCCACCGACTAACATGCACTAGTTGCATAAGGTGGCTGGCGGGTGTCTGTTTCTCCCACTTTAGTTGGAGCGGATTCGATGAAAAGGGTCCTTATGAAGGGTAAATAGAAGTTGACAAATCACGTTGTGGCTTTCACGTAGGTAAGAAAACGTTCTTGCTAGAACCCTACTTCAGCCACGTAAAACATGCAACAACAATTAGAAGACGTCTAAGTTGTTTTTGCAGCAAGTGCTTTGTGATATGATATGGCCAAAGTTGTGATGAATGATGAATGATATATATGTGATGTATGAGATGTTCATGCTATTGTAATAGGAATCACGACTTGCATGTCGATGAGTATGACAACCGGCAGGAGCCATAGGAGTTGTCTTTATTTTTGTATGACCTGCGTGTCATTGAGAAACGCCATGTAAATTACTTTACTTTATTGCTAAACGCGTTAGCCTTAGTAGTAGAAGTAATAGTTGGCGAGCAACTTCATGGAGACACGATGATGGAGATCATGATGATGGAGATCATGGTGTCATGCCGGTGACAAGATAATCATGGAGCCCCAAGATGGAGATCAAAGGAGCTATGTGATATTGGCCATATCATGTCACTATTATTATTTGATTGCATGTGATGTTTATCATGTTTTTGCATCTTGTTTACTTAGAACGACGGTAGTAAATAAGATGATCCCTCATAATAATTTCAAGAAAGTGTTCCCCCTAACTGTGCACCGTTGCGACAGTTCGTTGTTTCGAAGCACCACGTGATGATCGGGTGTGATAGATTCCAACGTTCACATACAACGGGTGTAAGACAGATTTACACATGCAAACACTTAGGTTGACTTGACGAGCCTAGCATGTACAGACATGGCCTCGGAACACAGAAGACCGAAAGGTCGAGCATGAGTCGTATAGAAGATACGATCAACATGAAGATGTTCACCGACGTTGACTAGTCCGTCTCACATGATGATCGGACACGGCCTAGTTAACTCGGATCATGTTATACTTAGATGACAGGAGGGATGTCTATCTGAGTGGGAGTTCATTGAATAATTTGATTAGATGAACTTAATTATCATGAACTTAGTCTAAATATTTTACAATATGTCTTGTAGATCAAATGGCCAACGTAGTCCTCAACTTCAACCCGTTCCTAGAGAAAACCAAGTTGAAAGACGATGGCAGCAACTACACGGACTGGGTCCGGAACCTGAGGATCATCCTCATAGCTGCCAAGAAAGATTATGTCCTACAAGCACCGCTGGGTGACGTACCTGTTCTCCCTGCAGAACAAGACGTTATGAACGCTTGGCAGACACGTACCGATGACTACTCCCTCGTTCAGTGCGGCATGCTTTACAGCTTAGAGCCGGGGCTCCAAAAGCGTTTTGAGAGACATGGAGCATATGAGATGTTCGAAGAGCTGAAAATGGTTTTCCAAGCTCATGCCCGGGTCGAGAGATATCAAGTCTCCGACAAGTTCTTCAGCTGTAAGATGGAGGAAAACAGTTCTGTCAGTGAGCACATACTCACTATGTCTGGGTTGCATAACCGCTTAACTCAGCTGGGAGTTAATCTCCCGGATGACGCGGTCATTGACAGAATCCTTCAGTCGCTTCCACCGAGCTACAAGAGCTTTGTGATGAACTTCAATATGCAGGGGATGGAAAAGACCATTCCTGAAGTATTTGCAATGCTGAAATCAGCAGAGGTAGAAGTCAAGAAGGAACATCAAGTGTTGATGGTGAATAAAACCAATAAGTTCAAGAAGGGCAAGGGTAAGAAAGCCTTCAAGAAGGACGGCAAGGGAGTTGTCGCACCCGGCAAGCAAGCTGCCGGGAAGAAGCCAAAGAATGGACCCAAGCCTGAGACTCAGTGCTTTTATTGCAAGGAAAGTGGTCACTGGAAGCGGAACTGCCCCAAATACTTAGCGGACAAGAAGGCCGGCAAAACGAAAGGTATATGTGATATACATGTAATTGATGTGTACCTTACCAGTGCTCGTAGTAGCTCCTGGGTATTTGATACCGGTGCAGTTGCTCACATTTGTAACTCAAAGCAGGAGCTGCGAAATAAGCGGAGACTGGCGAAGGACGAGGTGACGATGCTGTTGGGGAACGTAGCATAAATTCAAAATTTTCCTACGTGTCACCAAGATCTATCTATGGAGTCATCTAGCAACGAGGGAGGAGTGGATCTACATACCCTTGTAGATCGCGTGCGGAAGCGTTCAAGAGAACGGGGTTGATGGAGTTGTACTCGTCGTGATCCAAATCACCGAAGATCCTAGCGCCGAACGGACGGCACCTCCGCGTTCAACACACGTACGGAGCAGCAACGTCTCCTCCTTCTTGATCCAGCAAGGGGGGAGGAGAGGTTGATGGAGATCCAGCATCACGACGGCGTGGTGGTGGAAGTAGCGGGATTCCAACAGGGCTTCGCCAAGCGCTGCGGGAGGAGGGAGATGTGTCATGGGAAGGAGAGGGAGGCGCCAGGGCTTAGATTTGGTTGCCCTCCCTTCCCCCCACTATATATAGGGCCAAGGGAGAGGGGGGGCGCAGCCTTGGCCCTTCCTCCAAGGAAGGGTGCGGCCAGGGAGGAGTCCCTCCCCCCCAAGGCACCTCGGAGGTGCCTTCCCCCTTTAGGAGTCTTCCTTTCCCTTGATTCTTGGCGCATGGGCCTCTTGGGGCTGGTGCCCTTGGCCCATGTAGGCCAAGGCGCACCCCCTACAGCCCATGTGCCCCCCCGGGGCAGGTGGCCCCACCCGGTGGACCCCCGGGACCCTTCCGGTGGTCCCGGTACAATACCGGTGACCCCGAAACTTGTCGCGATGGCCGAAATAGCACTTCCTATATATAATTCTTTACCTCCGGACCATTCCGGAACTCCTCGTGATGTCCGGGATCTCATCCGGGACTCCGAACAACTTTCGGGTTACCGCATACTAATATCTCTATAACCCTAGCGTCACCGAACCTTAAGTGTGTAGACCCTACGGGTTCGGGAGACATGCAGACATGACCGAGATGACTCTCCGGTCAATAACCAACAGCGGGATTTGGATACCCATGTTGGCTCCCACATGTTCCACGATGATCTCATTGGATGAACCACGATGTCAAGGACTTAATCAATCCCGTATACAATTCCCTTTGTCTATCGATACAATACTTGCCTGAGATTCGATCGTCGGTATCCCGATACCTTGTTCAATCTCATTACCGGCAAGTCTCTTTACTCGTTCCGTAACACATCATCCCGTGATCAACTCCTTGATCACATTGTGCACATTATGATGATGTCCTACCGAGTGGGCCCAGAGATACCTCTCCGTTTACACGGAGTGATAAATCCCAGTCTCGATTCGTGCCAACCCAACAGACACTTTCGGAGATACCTGTAGTGTACCTTTATAGCCACCCAGTTACGTTGTGACGTTTGGCACACCCAAAGCACTCCTACAGTATCCGGGAGTCGCACAATCTCATGGTCTAAGGAAATGATACTTGACATTAGAAAAGCTTTAGCATACGAACTACATGATCTTTGTGCTAGGCTTAGGATTGGGTCTTGTCCATCACATCATTCTCCTAATGTTGTGATCCCATTATCAATGAAATCCAATGTCCATGGTCAGGAAACCGTAACCATCTATTGATCAACGAGCAAGTCAACTAGAGGCTTACTAGGGACATGGTGTTGTCTATGTATCCACACATGTATCTGAGTTTCCTATCAATACAATTCTAGCATGGATAATAAACGATTATCATGAACAAGGAAATATAATAATAACTAATTTATTATTGCCTCTAGGGCATATTTCCAACAGTCTCCCACTTGCACTAGAGTCAATAATCCAGTTCACATCGATATGTGATTAACACTCAAGGTCACATCCCCATGTGACTAACACCCAAAGAGTTTACTAGAGTCAATAATCTAGTTCACATTACCATGTGATTAACACTCGATGAGTTCTGGGTTTGATCATGTTATGCTTGTGAGAGATGTTATAGTCAACGGGTCTGAATCTTTCAGATCCGTATGTACTTCGCAAATCTCTATGTCATCTTGTAGATGCAGCTACTACGCTATATTTGGAGCCATTTCAAATAACTGTTCTACTTGGAGCTATTCTAAATTGTTGCTCCATTATACGTATCCGGTATCTCTACTCAGAGCTATCCGGATAGGTGTTAAGCTTGCATCGATGTAACTCTTTACGTCGAACTCTTTATCACCTCCATAACCGAGAAACATATCCTTATTCCTCTAAGGATAATTTAGACCGCTATCTGGTGATCTACTCCTAGATTACCTTTGTACCCTCTTGCCAGATATGTGGCAAGGCACACATCAGGTGCGGTACACAGCATAGCATACTGTAGAGCCTATGTCTTAAGCATAGGGGACGACCTTCGTCCTTTCTCTCTATTCTGCCGTGGTCGAGCTTTAAGTCTTAACTTCGTACCTTACAACTCAGACAAGAACTCCTTTTTTGACTGGTCCATCTTGAACACCTTCAAGATCATGTCAAGGTATGTGCTCATCTGAAAGTACCATTAAGCGTTTTGATCTATCCTTATAGATCTTGATGCTCAATGCTCAAGTAGCTTCATCCAGGCTTTCCATTGAAAAACACTTTTCAAATAACTCTGCATGCTTTCTAGAAATTCTACATCATTTCCGATCAACAACATGTCAACAACATATATTCGTCAGAAATTCTATAGTGCTCCCACTCACTTCTTTGGAAATACAAGTTTCTCATAAACTTTGTATAAACCCAAAATCTTTGATCATCATCAAAGCATACATTCCAACTCCGAGATGCTTACTCCAGTCCCTAGAAGGATTGCTGGAGCTTTGCATACTTATAAGCATCTTTCAGGATTGACAAAACCTTCCGGTTGTATCACATACAACCTTTCCTCAAGAAAATCGTCGAGGAAACAATGTTTTGACATCCTATCTGCAAGATTTCATAAATAATGCAATAATCGCTAATATAATTCCAACAGACTCTTAGCATCACTACGAGTGAGAAAGTCTCATCGCAGTCAACTCCTTGAACTTGTCGGAAAACATCTTAACGACAAGTCGAGCTTTCTTAATGGTGATACTTACCATCATTGTCCGTCTTCCTTTTAAAATCCATATGTACCTAACAGCCTTACGACCATCAAGTTGTTCTGCCAAAGTCTACACTTTGTTTTCATACATGGATCCTTTCTCGGATTTTATGGCCTCGAGCCATTTATCGGAATCCGGGCCCACCATCGCTTCTCCATAGCTCGTAGGTTCATTGTTGTCTAGCAACATGACTTCCAAGACAGGATTACTTACCACTCTGAAGTAGTACGCATCCTTGTCATCCTACGAGGTTTGGTAGTGACTTGATCTGAAGTTTCATGATCACTATCATAAGCTTCCACTTCAATTGGTGTAGGTGCCATAGGAACAACTTCCTGTACCCTGCTACACACCAGTTGTAGTGACGGTTCAATAACCTCATCAAGTCTCCACCATCCTCCCACTCAATTCTTTCGAGAGAAACTTTTCCTCGAGAAAGGACCCGATTCTAGAAACAATCCCTTATTGCTTTCGGATCTGAGATAGGAGGTATACCCAACTGTTTTGGGTGTCCTATGAAGATGCATTTATCCTCTTTGGGTTCGAGCTTATCAACCTGAAACTTTTTCACATAAGCGTCGCAGCCCCAAACTTTTAAGAAATGACAACTTAGGTTTCTCTAAACCATAGTTCATACGGTGTCATCTCATCGGAATTACGTGGTGCCATATTTAAAGTGAATGTGGTTGTATTTAATGCCTAACCCATAAACTATCGTGGTAATTCGATAAGAGACATCATGGTACGCATCATATCCAATAGGGTGCAGTTATGATGTTCGGACACACCATCACACTATGGTGTTCCAGGCTGTATTAGTTGTGAAACAATTTCCACAATGTCTTAATTCTGTGCCAAACTCGTAATTCAGATATTCATCTCTATGATCATATCATAGATCTTTTATCCTATTGTCACGACGATCTTTCAACTTCACCCTGAAATTACTTGAACCTTTCAATAATTCAGACTCATGATTCATCAAGTAAATATACTCAACATCTACTCAAATCATCTGTGAAGTAAGAACATAACGATATCCACTACATGCCTCAGCACTCATTGGACTGCACACATCAAAATGTATTACTTCCAACAAGTTGCTTTCTAGTTCCATTTTACTGAAAAATGAGGCTTTCAGTCATCTTGCCCATGTGGTATGATTTGCATGTCTCAAGTGATTCAAAATCAAGTGAGTCCAAACGGTCCATTTGCATGGAGTTTCTTCATGCATATACACCAATAGACATGGTTCGCATGCCTCAAACTTTTTAAAAACGAGTGAGCCCAAAGATCCATCAACATGGAGCTTCTTCATGCGTTTTATACCGATATGACTTACGTGGCAGTGCCACAAGTAGGTGGTACTATCATTGCTATCTTTTGGCATGAACATGTGTATCACTACGATCGAGATTCAATAAACCATTCATTTTAGGTGTAAGACCATTGAAGGTATTATTCAAATAAACAGAGTAACCATTATTCTCCTTAAATGAATAATCGTATTGCAATAGACATAATCCAATCATGTCTATGCTCAACGCAAACACCAAATAACAATTATTTAGGTTTAACACCAATCTCGATGGTAGAGGGAGCGTGCGATGCTTGATCATATCAACATTGGAAACACTTCCAACACATATCGTCAGCTCACCTTCAGCTAGTCTCCGTTTATTCCGTAGCTTTTATTTCGAGTTACTAACACTTAGCAACCGAACCGGTATCTAATACCCTGGTGCTACTAGGAGTACTAGTAAAGTACACATCAACACAATGTATATTCAATATACTTCTATCGACCTTGCCAGCCTTCTGATCTACCAAGTATCTAGGGTAATTCTGCTCCAATGGCTGTTCCCCTTATTACAGAAGCACTTAGTCTCGGGTTTGGGTTCAACCTTGGGTTTCTTCACTAGAGCAGCAGCTGATTTGCCGTTTCATGAAGTATCCCTTCTTGCCCTTGCCCTTCTTGAAACTAGTGGTTTCATCAACCATCAACAATTGATGCTCCTTCTTGATTTCTACTTTGGTGGTGTCAAACATCGCGAATAGCTCAAGGATCATCATATATGTCCCTGATATATTATAGTTCATCATGAAGCTCTAGCAGCTTGGTGGTAATGACTTCGGAGAAACATCACTATCTTATCCGGAAGAACAACTCCCACTTGATTCAAATGATTGTTGTACTTAGACAATCTGAGCACAAGCTCAACAATTGAGCTTTTCTCCCTTAGTTTGCAGGTTAAGAAAATCGTCGGAGGTCTTATACCTCTTGACGTGGGCACAAGCCTGAAATCCCAATTTCAGCCCTTGAAACATCTCATATGTTCCGTGACATTTCAAAATGTCTTCGGTGCCTCAATTCTAAACCATTTAACATTACCGAACTATCATGCAGTCATCAAAACTGTGTATGTTCGCAACATCCACAGACGACATTCGAGGCTCAGCACACTGAGCGGTGCATTAAGGACATAAGCCTTCTATGAAGCAATGAGGACAATCCTCAGTTTACGGACCTAGTCCGCATAATTGCTACTATCAACTTTCAACTAAATTTTCTCTAGGAACATAACTAAACAGTAGAACTGAAGCGCGAGCTACGGCATAATTTGCGAAGACCTTTTGACTATGTTCAGGATAATTAAGTTCATCTTATGAACTCCCACTCAGATAGACATCCCTCCAGTCATCTAAGTGATTATATGATCCGAGTCAACTAGGCCGTGTCCGATCATCACGTGAGACGGACCAGTCAACGTCGGTGAACATCTTCATGTTGATCGTATCTTCTATACGACTCATGCTCGACCTTTCGGTCTTCTGTGTTCCGAGGCCATGTCTGTACATGCTAGGCTCGTCAAGTCAACCTAAGTGTTTGCATGTGTAAATCTGTCTTACACCCGTTGTATGTGAACGTTGGAATCTATCACACCCGATCATCACGTGGTGCTTAGAAACGAACGAACTGTCGCAACGGTGCACAGTTAGGGGGAACACTTTCTTGAAATTTTAACGAGGGATCATCTTATTTACTACCGTCGTTCTAAGAAAATAAGATGTATAAACATGATAAACATCACATGCAATCAAATAATAGTGACATGATATGGCCAATATCATATAGCTCCTTTGATCTCCATCTTGGGGCTCCATGATCATCTTGTCACCAGCATGACACCATGATCTCCATCATCATGATCTCCATCATCGTGTCTTCTTGACGTTGTCTCGTCATCTATTACTTCTACTACTATGGCTAACGCTTTAGCAATAAAGTAAAGTAATTACATGACGTTTAAGTTGACACGCAGGCCATAAATAAATAAAGACAACTCCTATGGCTCCTGCCGGTTGTCATACTCATCGACATGCAAGTCGTGATTCCTATTACAAGAACATGATCATCTCATACATCACATATATCATTCATCACATCCTTTGGCCATATCACATCACATAGCATACCCTGCAAAAACAAGTTAGACGTCCTCTAATTGTTGTTTGCATGTTTTACGTGGCTGCTATGGGTTTCTAGCAAGAACGTTTCTTACCTACGCAAAGACCACAACGTGATATGCCAATTGCTATTTACCCTTCATAAGGACCCTTTTCATCGAATCCGATCCGACTAAAGTGGGAGAGACAGACACCCGCTAGCCACCTTATGCAACTAGTGCATGTCAGTCGGTGGAACCAGTCTCACGTAAGAGTACGTGTAAGGTCGGTCCGGGCCGCTTCATCCCACAATGCCGCCGAATCAAGATAAGACTAGTAACGGCAAGCATATTGAACAAAATCAACGCCCACAACTACTTTGTGTTCTACTCGTGCATAGAAACTACGCATAGACCTAGCTCATGATGCCACTGTTGGGGAACGTAGCATAAATTCAAAATTTTCCTACGTGTCACCAAGATCTATCTATGGAGTCATCTAGCAACGAGGGAGGAGTGGATCTACATACCCTTGTAGATCGCGCGCGGAAGCGTTCAAGAGAACGGGGTTGATGGAGTCGTACTCGTCGTGATCCAAATCACCGATGATCCTAGTGCCGAACGGACGGCACCTCCGTGTTCAACACACGTACGGAGCAGTAATGTCTCCTCCTTCTTGATCCAGCAAGGGGAGAGGAGAGGTTGATGGAGATCCAGCATCACGACGGCGTGGTGGTGGAAGTAGCGGGATTCCAATAGGGCTTCGCCAAGCGCTGCGGGAGGAGGGAGATGTGTCATGGGAAGGAGAGGGAGGCGCCAGGGCTTAGATTTGGTTGCCCTCCCTTCCCCCCACTATATATAGGGCCAAGGGAGAGGGGGGGGGGGCGCAGCCTTGGCCCTTCCTCCAAGGAAGGGTGCGGCCAGGGAGGAGTCCCTCCCCCCCAAGGCACCTCGGAGGTGCCTTCCCCCTTTAGGAGTCTTCCTTTCCCTTGATTCTTGGCGCATGGGCCTCTTGGGGCTGGTGCCCTTGGCCCATGTAGGCCAAGGCGCACCCCCTACAGCCCATGTGCCCCTCGGGGCAGGTGATATATAGGGCCAAGGGAGAGGGGGGGCGCAGCCTTGGCCCTTCCTCCAAGGAAGGGTGCGGCCAGGGAGTTGTCCCTCCCCCCCCAAGGCACCTCGGAGGTGCCTTCCCCCTTTAGGACTCTTCCTTTCCCTTGATTCTTGGCACATGGGCCTCTTGGGGCTGGTGCCCTTGGCCCATGTAGGCCAAGGCGCACCCCCTACAGCCCATGTGGCCCCCCGGGGCAGGTGGCCCCACCCGGTGGACCCCCGGGACCCTTCCGGTGGTCCCGGTACAATACCGGTGACCCCGAAACTTGTCGCGATGGCCGAAATAGCACTTCCTATATATGATTCTTTACCTCCGGACCATTCCAGAACTCCTCGTGACATCCGGGATCTCATCCGGGACTCCGAACAACTTTCGGGTTACCGCATACTAATATCTCTATAACCCTAGCGTCACCGAACCTTAAGTGTGTAGACCCTACGGGTTCGGGAGACATGCAGACATGACCGAGATGACTCTCCGGTCAATAACCAACAGCGGAATCTGGATACCCATGTTGGCTCCCACATGTTCCACGATGATCTCATCGGATGAACCACGATGTCAAGGACTTAATCAATCCCATATACAATTCCCTTTGTCTATCGGTACAATACTTGCCCGAGATTCGATCGTCGGTATCCCGATACCTTGTTCAATCTCGTTACCGGCAAGTCTCTTTACTCGTTCCGTAACACATCATCCCGTGATCAACTCCTTGATCACATTGTGCATATTATGATGATGTCCTACCGAGTGGGCCCAGAGATACCTCTCCGTTTACACGGAGTGACAAATCCCAGTCTCGATTCGTGCCAACCCAACAGACACTTTCGGAGATACCTGTAGTGTACCTTTATAGCCACCCAGTTACGTTGTGACGTTTGGCACACCCAAAGCACTCCTACGGTATCCGGGAGTTGCACAATCTCATGGTCTAAGGAAATGATACTTGACATTAGAAAATCTTTAGCATACGAACTACATGATCTTTGTGCTAGGCTTAGGATTGGGTCTTGTCCATCACATCATTCTCCTAATGATGTGATCCCGTTATCAATGACATCCAATGTCCATGGTCAGGAAACCGTAACCATCTATTGATCAACGAGCTAGTCAACTAGAGGCTTACTAGGGACATGGTGTTGTCTATGTATCCACACATGTATCTGAGTTTCCTATCAATACAATTCTAGCATGGATAATAAACGATTATCATGAACAAGGAAATATAATAATAACTAATTTATTATTGCCTCTAGGGCATATTTCCAACAGATGCGCGCCGGGAATGGTTCCAAGGTCGATGTGATCGCCGTCGGCACGCTACCTCTACATTTACCTACGGGATTAGTTTTGAACCTCAATAATTGTTATTTAGTGCCAAGTTTGAGCATGAACATTGTATCAGGATCTCGTTTAATATGAGATGGCTACTCATTTAAATCCGAGAATAATGGTTATTCTATTTATATGAGAGATATGTTTTATGGTCATGCTCCGATGGTGAATGGTTTATTCTTAATGAATCTCGAGCGTAATGCTACACATGTTCATAGTGTGAGTACCAAAAGATGTAAGATTGATAATGATAGTCCCACATACTTGTGGCACTGCCGCCTTGGTCACATAGGTGTCAAACGCATGAAGAAGCTCCATGCTGATGGACTTTTAGAGTCTCTTGATTACGAATCATTTGACACGTGCGAACCATGCCTCATGGGTAAAATGACCAAGACTCCGTTCTCAGGAACAATGGAGCGAGCAACCAACTTATTGGAAATCATACATACTGATGTGTGCGGTCCAATGAGTGTTGAGGCTCGCGGTGGCTATCGTTATGTTCTCACCCTCACTGATGACTTCAGTAGATATGGGTATGTCTACTTAATGAAACACAAGTCTGAGACCTTTGAAAAGTTCAAGGAATTTCAGAGTGAGGTTGAGAATCAACGTGACAAGAAAATCAAGTTCCTGCGATCAGATCGTGGAGGAGAATACTTGAGTCACGAGTTTGGGACACACTTAAGAAAATGTGGAATAGTTTCACAACTCACGTCACCTGGAACACCTCAGCGTAATGGTGTGTCCGAACGTCGTAATCACACTCTATTAGATATGGTGCGATCTATGATGTCTCTTACCGATTTACCACTATCTTTTTGGGGCTATGCTTTAGAGACTGCCGCATTCACTTTAAATAGGGCTCCGTCGAAATCCATTGTGACGACACCGTATGAATTATGGTTTGGGAAGAAACCTAAGCTGTCGTTTCTAAAAGTTTGGGGATGCGATGCTTATGTCAAGAAACTTCAACCTGAAAAGCTCGAACCCAAGTCGAAAAAATGCATTTTCATAGGATACCCTAAAGAAACTATTGGGTATACCTTCTACCTCAGATCCGAAGGCAAGATCTTTGTTGCCAAGAATGGATCCTTTCTAGAGAAAGAGTTTCTCTCGAAAGAAGTAAGTGGGAGGAAAGTAGAACTTGATGAAGTATTACCTCTTGAACCGGAAAATGGCGCAACTCAAGAAAATGTTCCTGAGGTGCCTGCACCGACTAGAGAGGAAGTTAATGATGATGATCAAGATACTTCTGATCAAGCTCCTACTGAAATTCGAAGGTCCACAAGGACACGTTCCGCACCAGAGTGGTACGGCAACCCTGTCTTGGAAATCATGTTGTTAGACAACGGTGAACCTTCGAACTATGAAGAAGCGATGGCGGGCCCGGATTCCGACAAATGGCTAGAAGCCATGAAATCCGAGATAGGATCCATGTATGAAAACAAAGTATGGACTTTGACTGACTTGCCCGTTGAGCGGCGAGCCATAGAAAATAAATGGATCTTTAAGAAGAAGACCGACGCGGATGGTAATGTGACCATCTATAAAGCTCGACTTGTCGCTAAGGGTTATCGACAAGTTCAAGGGGTTGACTACGATGAGACTTTCTCACCGGTAGCGAAGCTAAAGTCCGTCCGAATCATGTTAGCAATTGCCGCATTCTATGATTATGAAATATGGCAAATGGACGTCAAAATGGCATTCCTTAATGGTTTCCTTAAGGAAGAATTGTATATGATGCAGCGGGAAGGTTTTGTCGATCCTAAGAATGCTGACAAGGTGTGCAAGCTCCAACGCTCGATTTATGGGCTGGTGCAAGCATCTCGGAGTTGGAACATTCACTTTGATGAGATGATCAAAGCGTTTGGGTTTACGCAGACTTATGGAGAAGCCTGTGTTTACAAGAAAGTGAGTGGGAGCTCTGTAGCATTTCTCATATTATATGTAGATGACATACTTTTGATGGGAAATGATATAGAACTCTTGGACAACATTAAGGCCTACTTGAATAAGAGTTTTTCAATGAAGGACCTTGGAGAAGCTGCTTATATATTAGGCATCAAGATCTATAGAGATAGATCGAGACGCCTCATAGGTATTTCACAAAGCACATACCTTGATAAGATATTGAAGAAGTTCAATATGGATCAGTCTAAGAAGGGGTTCTTGCCTGTATTGCAAGGTGTGAGATTGAGCTCAGCTCAATGTCCGACCACGGCAGAAGATATAGAAGAGATGAGTGTCATCCCCTATGCCTCAGCCATAGGTTCTATTATGTATGCCATGCTGTATACCAGACCTGATGTAAACCTTGCCGTAAGTTTGGTAGGAAGGTACCAAAGTAATCCTGGCAAGGAACACTGGACAGCGGTCAAGAATATCCCGAAGTACCTGAAAAGGACTAAGGAAATGTTTCTCGTCTATGGAGGTGACGAAGAGCTCGTCGTAAAGGGTTACGTCGACGCTAGCTTCGACACAGATCTGGATGACTCTAAGTCACAAACCGGATACGTGTATATTTTGAATGGTGGGGCAGTAAGCTGGTGCAGTTGCAAGCAGAGCGTCGTGGCGGGATCTACATGTGAAGCGGAGTACATGGCAGCCTCGGAGGCAGCGCATGAAGCAATTTGGGTGAAGGAGTTCATCACCGACCTAGGAGTCATACCCAATGCGTCGGGGCCGATCAAGCTCTTCTGTGACAATACTGGAGCTATTGCACTTGCCAAGGAGCCCAGGTTTCACAAGAAGACAAGGCACATCAAGCGTCGCTTCAACTCCATTCGTGAAAATGTTCAAGATGGAGACATAGATATTTGTAAAGTACATACGGACCTGAATGTAGCAGATCCGTTGACTAAACCTCTCCCTAGAGCAAAACATGATCAACACCAGAATTCCATGGGTGTTCGATTCATCACAATGTAACTAGATTATTGACTCTAGTGCAAGTGGGAGACTGTTGGAAATATGCCCTAGAGGCAATAATAAATGCATTATTATTATATTTCCTTGTTCATGATAATTGTCCTTTATTCATGCTATAATTGTGTTATCCGGAAATCGTAATACATGTATGAATAATAGACACCAACATGTCCCTAGTAAGCCTCTAGTTGACTAGCTCGTTGATCAACAGATAGTCATGGTTTCCTGACTATGGACATTGGATGTCATTGATAACGGGATCACATCATTAGGAGAATGATGTGATGGACAAGACCCAATCCTAAACATAGCTCAAGATCGTATAGTTCATTTGCTAGAGTTTTTCCAATGTCAAGTATCTTTTCCTTAGACCATGAGATCGTGTAACTCCCGGATACCGTAGGAGTGCTTTGGGTGTACCAAACGTCACAACGTAACTGGGTGACTATAAAGGTATACTATGGGTATCTCCGAAAGTGTCTGTTGGGTTGACACGGATCAAGACTGGGATTTATCACTCCGTATGACGGAGAGGTATCACTGGGCCCACTCGGTAATGCATCATCATAATGAGCTCAAAGTGACCAAGTGTCTGGTCACGGGATCATGCATTACGGTACGAGTAAAGTGACTTGCCGGTAACGAGATTGAACGAGGTATTGGGATACCGACGATCGGATCTCAGGCAAGTAACATACCGATTGACAAAGGGAATTGTATACGGGGTTGCTTGAATCCTCGACATCGTGGTTCATCCGATGAGATCATCGAGGAGCATGTGGGAGCCAACATGGGTATCCAGATCCCGCTGTTGGTTATTGACCGGAGAGCGATCTCGGTCATGTCTACATGTCTCCCGAACCCGTAGGGTCTACACACTTAAGGTTTGGTGACGCTAGGGTTGTAGGGATATGTATATGCAGTAACCCGAATGTTGTTCGGAGTCCCGGATGAGATCCCGGACGTCACGAAGAGTTCCGGAATGGTCTGGAGGTAAAGAATTATATATAGGAAGTGCTATTTCGGCCATCGGGACAAGTTTCGGGGTCACCGGTATTGTACCGGGACCATCGGAAGGGTCCCGGGGATCCACCGGGTGGGGCCACCTGCCCCCGGGGGCCACATGGGCTGTAGGGGGTGCGCCTTGGCCCATATGGGCCAAGGGCACCAGCCCCAAGAGGCCCATGCGCCTAGAGATAAGGAAGGGAAGGGTCCCAAAGGGGGAAGGCACCTCCTAGGTGCCTTGGGGAGGAGGGATTCCTCCCTTGGCCGCCACCCCCCTAGGAGATTGGATCTCCTAGGGTCGGCGCCCCCCCTAGGCTCCCTATATATAGTGGGGGAAGGAGGGCCTCTCAATCCACGCCTTTGGTGCCTCCCTCTCCCTCTCCAACACATCCTCCTCCTCCGTAGAGCTTGGCGAAGCCCTGACAGAGTACTGCAGCTCCACCACCACCACGCCGTCGCGCTGCTGCTGGAGCCATCTTTTCCTCAACCTCTCCTTCCCCTTGCTGGATCAAGGAGGAGACATCACGCTGACCGTACGTGTGTTGAACGCGGAGGTGCCGTCCGTTCGGCGCTAGGATCTCTGGTGATTTGGATCACGTCGAGTATGCCTTCCTCATCCCCGTTCTTTGAACGCTTCCGCGTGTGATCTACAAAGGTATGTAGATGCAATCCGATCACTCTTTGCTAGATGAACTCCTAGATGGATCTTGGTGAAACCGTAGGAAAATTTTTGTTTTCTGCAACGTTCCCCAACAGTTATATGATACATGTACTTAACTATAAATAACTATTGAATAACGATAATGTGATGACGTGCTCATGCCTGCTGGGTGCTTGGTAACATTGCTCGTACGTATTAAACCCATTAAGGCGTGGTAGAATGGTGGCCAACCGGCTATGCCACATTGTCGCATTGCCGGTTGGTCACGGTGAGAGTGTTCTTGCTTTTTTTAGAGTTTTTCTAAATGGCAGTGATACTTTTTTCTTTTCTTTTTAATAAAAGTTTTTCTACACTTCTTATTTTTCGTTTTGAGATGGGTGGCGATGGGTGGGAAAAATTCTGGACTCCCCCTCTACCCAACTGTACTGCCACCGAGGAATCACTGGCTCGCGATACCAATTTGTCAGGCCCCCGGAGGGATCGACATGGCAAATCGCATCAGATGAAACAGAGGAACACGATCAAGCGATCAAATCACCCACATATACTTGTATTGATCTAAAATGTATAGTATATGAGAGTATTTGGAATATAGCTAGGTTTTTGCTACAAATTTAGGAATTAATCTGACGGCGGAGATAGGAGATGTGGAGATGCATACATATGCATATTGTTGACAGGACATATACAACAATACTGCAGTTACATAAGAGTCCCAAATGCGGTTATATGATACATGTACTTAACTATAAATAACTATTGAATAATGATAATGTGGTGACGTGCGCCGAGGGGGGGGGGGCATTGTCCCATGTCCATATTGATTTTATTTTCTGCAAATCAATTGTGTTGAGATTTATTTAAATATGTAGATATATTGAGCCCTTATTTAGTACGTAGACGAGGATCATGATGAGCACGTCTTCCTCACTCAACCTCACTGCACCCAAGTGTAGCCGTGCCGACAATATCGGCCTGGAACTGGCGATGACAATGCTGCAGCAGACGAGGACTCAAGTCCAAGGATGAGCAACTTGCAACCATGGTCGGTACCTTATCACTCCACTTTGCTTCGAGTTCTGTGTTTGCTCTTCCTCTCGCTTCCTGTAAAGACATGACGATATAATCCTTGTATTCCCAAAGTGTGGACAGTAACAAAACAAAAAATGTCACGGTGACGCGCCTTTTCGAATATGTGAATACATGCATTGACTCTCTCCCATGTTACCCAAACTTGGATTCACCAATCAAGTATTCATCCACCAAGCGCTAAAGGCCCCAGAAATTTGTTTTCTACTTAAAACATTCAAAAATCACGTTTCAAAGTTTCTTTTCATTTTCATTTTCTATTTTAGCCTTTTCTTCTTTAGAAAAATTCAGGATTTACCAAAAAGTCGAAGTTTCAAAAAATGTATGAATTTGTGCAAAATATTCAAGAAACTATTAAATGATCATGGATCCATAAAAAATTTCATGATTTAAAAAATTGTTCGCACATTCAAAAATATGTTCACGATTTCGAAAAAAAGTGGTTTAGGAAAGAAATAATGTTCATAAATTTGCAAGAATATTCACGTATTTAAACAATGTTCAGGAAAAAGATTCATTAATTACAAAAAAAGGTTCATCAATTCAAAAATGTTCACTGCTAAAAACTATATGTTCTTGCACTTAAACAAATTTCTTCAAACAAATAAATGTTCATGTTTTTTTTAAATCGTTCCATTTTTCTAAAAAACGTCGATTCATAAAAATGTTCATTAATTTCAAAAAATGTTCAAAATTTCTAAAAGAGTTCAGGAATTTGTAAACAATAATCATGAATTCAAACAATGTTCTCAATTGAAGAAAAATATTTGCAATTTTTTAAAAAATGTCACGAATTTGAAAAAAAGTTCACAATTTCATAAAATATTCACGATTTAAAAATGTTTACAAACTTGTAAAAAGATATTCGCAAAATTAAGAGGAAAAAGAAATGAATATGAAAAATAAAAACGAAAAGGAAAATGAAAGAAGAACTAACGTGAAAAGGAAAATAAATAAACAAAATATGAATTTGAAAATGAAAATAAAAATAGTATGAAAAGAACGGAAATGAAAACAGCAAAAAACAACCGAAATATAAAAGAGAGAAAAAACGGTCTGAGAAATTCTAGAACCTTCCCGAAATTAGAGGAACGCAAGATGGGCCGGCCCAGGCACGCAGGGGCCACGGCCTCGTTTCTTTATTTTCTTTTCACGTTTTTTGATCTCGTTTTTCTCTTTCTTTCTTTTTTACCTTTGTTTATATTTACAAATATTATAAATAAATATATTTAGAAACACTTTACACAAAACATTTGAAAAATAATTAACCAAGCATTTGAAAAATATTAAATGTGTATAGATAAAATGTTTTTCATGTATATGTAAAATTAATAGCAAAAGAAAAGTTGTGTGAAAAAAACGGTCATGTAATTTAAAAATAAGAATGTTGTCCATATATTCAAAAAATGTTTAACGTGTACCGAAAAACGGTTAATCAAGCACTTGACATATTTTAAACATGTATAAAAAAATGTTGACCATGTCTACTTCTATTAAAATATAAATTGATGATGATGTGTGTGTGCCATCCAGCAATTCTGGCTATTTGATCTGCATCCAACATGTACGAGACGAGATATGGCCCCTTTTTCTCTAAAAAAAGACGCCCTCCACCCGCCTTACATTTGCAATCAAACCCTTGGTCTGTTCGTCCAGCCCCATCCATCCCTGACCTCACCCAAAATAGAGCCATGTAATCGGTCCATCTCAAAAAGCTGTGTTCCCCAACAATATCAATCTTTACCCCTCGACCATTTCGAGACCCCTCGCCATGTCCATGATCTCATTCGGGACTCCGAACAAACTTCGGTTATCAAATCACATAATCCTAGTACAAATCGTCATCGAACGTTAAGCATGCGGACCCTACGGGTTCGAGAACTATGTAGACATGATCGAGACACATTTTTGGTCAATAACCAATAACGGAACCTGGATGCTCATATTGGCTACTACATATTCTACAAATATCTTTATCGGTCAAACTACATAACAACATACGTTGCTCCCTTTGTCATCGGTATGTTACTTGCCCGAGATACGATCGTCATTATCATCATACTTAGTTCAATCTCGTTAAGGACAAGTCTCTTTACTCGTTCTGTAATGCATCATCCCGTAACTAACTCATTAGTCACATTGCTTGCAAGGCTCATAGTGATGTGCATTACCGCAAGGGCCCAGAGATACCTCTCCAATACTTGGAGTGACAAATCCTAATCTCGATCTATGCCAACTCAACAAACATCATCAGAGACACCTGTAGAGCATCTTTATAATCACACAGTTATGTTGTGACGTTTGATAGCACACAAGGTGTTCCTCCGGTATTCGGGAGTTGCATAATCTCATAGTCAGAGGAACATGTATAAGTCATGAAGAAAGCAATAGCAATAAAACCAAACGATCATTATGCTAAGCTAACGGATGGGTCTTGTCCATCACATCATTCTCTAATAATGTGATCCCGTTCATCAAATAACAACACATGTCTATGGTTAGGAAACTTAACCATCTTTGGTTAACGAGCTAGTCAAGTAGAGGCATACTAGGGTGTCTATGTATTCACACATGTACTAAATTTCCGGTTAATACAATTCTAGCATGAATAAAAAACATTTATCATGATATAAGAAAATATAAATAACAACTTTATTATTACCTCTTGGGCATATTTCCTTCAGTCCCCCACTTGCACTAGAGTCAGCAATCTAATTCACATCGTCATGTGATTTAACACCAATAGTTCACATCTTTATGTGATTAGTTCACATCTTCATGTGATTAATACCCAAATGGTTTACTAGAGCCAAAAATCTAGTTCACATCGCTATGTGATTAACACCCAAAGAGTAATCATGTTTTGATTGTGAGAGAAGTTTAGTCAAGGGTCTGGCACATTCAGAGCCGTATGTATTTTACAAATTTTCTATGTCTACAATGCTGTGCACGGAGCTACTCTAGCTAATCGCTCCCACTTTCAATCTGTATCCAGATTGAGACTTAGAGTCATCTGAATCAGTGTCAAAGCTTGCATCGACGTAACCCTTTACGACGAACATTTTGTCACCTCCATAACTGGGAAACATGTCCTTATTCCATTTAGGATAATTTTGACCGATGTCCAGTGATCCACTCCTGGATCATTATTGTACCCTCTTGCCAAAGTCATGGTGAGATACAAAATAGGTCTGGTACATAGCATACCATATTTTATAGAACATATGACCGAGGCATAGGGAATGACTTTTCATTCTCTTTCTATTTTCTGCCGTGGTCGGGTTTTGAGTCTTTACTCAATTTCACACCTTACAACTCAGGCAAGAACTCCTTCTTTGACTGATCTATTTTGAACTCCTTCAAAATCTTATAAAGGTATGTACTTATCGAAAGTCTTATCAAGCGTCTTGATCTATCTTTATAGATCTTGATGCCCAATATGTAAGTAGCTTCACTGAGGTCTTCCATTGAAAAATTCTTATTCAAGTATCCTTTTATGCTATCCAGAAATTCTGTATTATTTCCAATCAACAATATGTCATCCACATATAATATCAGAAATGCTACAGAGCTCCCACTCACTTTCTTGTAAATACATGCTTCTCCAAAATTCTGTATAAAACCATAATGCTTTGATCACACTGTCAAAACGTATATTCCAACTCCGAGAGGGTTGCACCAACCCATAAATGGATCGCTGGAGCTTGCATACTTTGTTAGCACCTTTAGGATCGACAAAATCTTCTGGTTGCATCATATACAACTCTTCTTTAAGAAATCCATTAAGGAATGCAGTTTTGACATCCATTTGCCAAATTTCATAAAATGTGGCAATTGCTAACATGATTCGGACAGACTTTAAGCATAGATACGAGTGAGAAACTCTCATTGTAGTCAACACCTTGAACTTGTCGAAAACCTTTTGCGACAATTCGAGCTTTGTAGATAGTAACACTACTATCAGCATGCGTCTTCTTCTTGAAGATCCATTTATTCTTTATTGCTTGCCGATCATTGGACAAGTCAACCAAAGTCCACACTTTGTTCTCATACATGGATCCCATCTCAGATTTCATGGCCTTTGGCCATTTTGCGGAATTTGGGATCATCATCGCTTCCTCATAATTCGTAGGTTCGTCATGGTCAAGTACATGACCTCCAGAACAGGATTACCGAACCACTCTGGTGCGGATTGTACTTTGATTGACCTACAAGGTTTGGTAGTAACTTGATCAGTAGTTTCATGATCATCATCATTAACTTCCTCACTGATTGGTGTAGGAATCACTGGAACTAATTTCTGTGATGAACTACTTTCAATAAAGGAGAAGGTACAATTACCTCATCAAGTTTTACTTTCCTCCCACTCACTTCTTTCCAAAGAAACTCCTTCGCTAGAAAGGATCCATTCTTAGCAACAAATATCTTGCCTTCGGATCTATGATAGAAGGTATACCCAACAGTTTCTTTGGGGTATCCTATGAAGACACATTTCTCCGATTTGGGTTCTTGTTTATCAGGTTGAAGTTTTTTCACATAAATATCGCAGCCCCAAACTTTAAGAAATGACAATTTGGGTTTCTTGCCAAACCACAGTTCATATGGTGTCATCTCAACGGATTTAGATGATTTCCTATTTAACGTGAATACAACTGTCTCTAAAGCATAACCCCAAAACGATAGCAGTAAATCAGTAAGAGACATCATAGATCGCACCATATCTAATAAAGTACGGTTATGACGTTCGAACACACCATTACGCTGTGGTGTTCCAGGTGGCGTGAGTTGCAAAACTTTTCCACATTGTTTCAAAAGACCAAACTTGTAACTCAAATATTCGCCTCTGCGATCAGATCGTAGAAACTTTATTTTCTTGTTACGATGATTTTTCACTTCACTCTGAAATTCTTTGAACTTTTCAAATGTTTCAGACTTATGTTTCATTAAGTAGATATACCCATATCTGCTCAAATCATTTGTGAAGGTCAGAAAATAACGATACCCGCCGTGAGCCTCAACACTCATCAGACCACTTACATCGGTATGTATTATTTCTAATAAGTCAGAGGCTCACTCCATTGTTCTGGATAACGGAGTCTTAGTCATCTTGCCCATAAGGCATGGTTCGCAAGCATCAAATGATTCATAATCAAGTGATTCCGAAAGTCCATCCGCATGGAGTTTCTTTATGCGCTTTACACCAATATGACCTAAATGGCAGTGCCACAAATATGTTGCACTATCATTATCAACTTTGCATCTTTTGGCATCAATATTATGAATATGTGTATAACCACGACCGAGATTCAACAAACCATTCACATTGGGTGTATGACCATTTAAGGTTTTATTCATGTAAACAGAACAATAATTATTCTCTGACTTAAATGAATAACCATATTGCAACAAACATGATCCAATCATATTCATGCTCAGCGCAAACACCAAATAACATTTATTTAGTTTGAACACTAATCCTGAAGGTAGAGGGTGTATGCGATGGTGATACTATCAATCTTGGAATCACTTCCAACACACTTCGTTGCCTCGCTTTCAACTAGTCTCTGTTCATTTTGTAACTCCTGTTTTGTGTTACTAATCATAGCAACTGAACGGGTATCAAATACCCTGGGTTTATTATGAACACTAGTGAAGTACACATCAATAATATGTATATCAAATATAACTTTTAGTTTGCCATCCTTCTTATCCGCCAAGTATTTGGGGTAATTCCGCTTCCAGTGATCATTCCCTTTGCAGTAGAAACACTCAGTTTCAGGCTTAGGTCTAGCTTTGGGTTTCTTTATGGGAGTGGCAACTTCCTTGCCATTCTTTCTTGAAGTTCCCTTTCTTTTCCTTTGACCATTTTCTTGAAACTAGTGGTCTTGTTAACCATCAACACTTGATGCTCTTTCTTAATTTCTAATTCGTCAATTTTAGCATCGCGAAGAGCTCAGAAATCATTTTTGTCACCCCTTGCATATTATAGTTCATCATGAAGTTGCAGTAAATTGGTGATAGTGACTAGAGAACTCTATCAATCACTATCTTATCTAGAAGATTAACTCCCACTTGATTCAAGCGATTGTAGAACTCAGACATTCTCAGCACATGCTCACTGGTTGAGCTATTCTCCTCCATGTTATAGGCAAAGTACTTGTCAAAGGTCTCATACCTCTCGACATGGGCATGAGTATGAAATACCAATTTCAACTCTTGGAACATCTCATATGCTCTGTGGCGTTCAAAACGTTTTTGAAGTCCTGGTTCTAAGCAGTAAAGCATGGTGCACTAAACTATCAAGTAGTCATCATACCGAGCTTGTCAAACGTTCATAATGTCTATATCTGCTCATGTAATAGGTCTTCACCTAGCGGTGCATCAAGGACATAATTCTTCTGTGCAGCAACAACGATAACTCTCAGATCACGGACCCAGTCCGCATCATTGCTATTATCAACTTTCAACTTAGTTTTCTCTAGGAACATATAAAAAAACGGAGAGCTATAACGTGAGCTATTGATCTACAACATAATTTGCAAATACTATCAGGACTAAGTTCAAATGGGGGCCTTTCGCACCGGACGCAGGGATTTGGCCGACCAATTTAGCAGCTTCTGCTTAGTCCGATTTTAGGAACAGTGTGGGTCTATTCCCTACAAAAAATATGGGAATAGTCTGGGTCTATCCATTTCTTTTTCGCTATAGTTTTAACATTTTTTCGATTCTTTTTACTGCTATTTTTTGGCTGGTTTTCCGTTTCTTTTCTATTTTTCAATTCTCGGTCTCCTTTTATTTTTTTTGCGAGAAGGTCTTTTTTTTTTCTTATTTACATTTTTAACAATGTTCAAACTATTCCAAAATTTGTCTATTCCAAAAAATGTTCAGAAATTCAACAAGTCACATTTTTAAATTATAGTTAAACATTGTAAAAGTATTAATGTTTTACAAAAGTAACTTGACATTCTCAAAAAATATTTCACTTTCAGATTTTTGTTCATGTATTCAAAAAATTGTCGCATTTCAATTTTTTTGGGATTTTCATATTGTTCTTAGTTAGAACATTTTTTTCATAAAATTATGAAAACTTTCATGCTTTAAATTTTTTATGGATTTCAATAATTGTGCATTTTTAAAAAATTATATTTTACAAAAATGTTTGGAATTTCAGAAATTGTTCACTTTTTTAGAGAATTGTTGAATTCTTCAAAACTTGTTTGAAAATGAGAAAACCTGTTTTGGAATTAACCATTTTGTGGAAGGTTAAAAAAGTTCAAGATTTCATATTTTTTTAAAGAATTAGATTTCTAAAATTTGTTCAAAATTTTAAAAATGTTCGGACTTGAAATAAAGGAGGTTTATAAATTTGATTCTTGTTACAGAAAATGAACAGAATTTTAAATGTTGTTCGTCTTTTTCAAAAATTATTTTTGGAATTTAAAATTTTGTTCACATTTTTTCCTAAAGAAACAAGTTTTCCAAATTGTTATTTTAATGTGCTATGCTAAACTGTACAATACACTCCACTCTTTAATAAATAAGGCGCCCTGTTGCGGATCACTGTGAGTAGCGGTGCTATATGACGCATGATGCGTCATGTAGGAGGTTTACCTCTACGCAATTCCTATTTGCATGCTTTTACACAGAGCCACAGATTATGGCCGAGGCCGATAACGTTAAGTTCAGGCATGAGGTTTTCCTTTTTTAGGAGGTTCCTGTCTGGTTGGGTTTTTTCTTTTTTCTATAATCAGGTTCCGTTGTACAAAATATCAGAAAAAATCGCATTTTTGGATAAACATTCAAAATCTGTCAAAATTTCAAACAAATCATTTTTCAAAAATATTTGGCATCTTTCAGAAATTAATATTGAAGATTAAAAAATGTTCACATTTTAAATAGGTACTCGGAATTCAGAAAATATTTGAGTTTAAAAAATGTTCTCAAATTCAGAAAACTTTCGTAAAATTAAAAAATATTTGGGTTCTAAGAAATATTCTGATATATTTTCAATTTTTCAGTTCTAGATACAATTAAATTTTCAAGTTATCTAGAAAAAATGATGACAAAGTAGATTGAAAATAAAGTTCAAATAGTACAGGATCGAAGAAATCACGCTCTCTACTTGCCACAATACTACACGAGTGGGTCACCCTAGCGGCGCGAGTCCTGTGCGTTTTGCCTCCTATTTGATGCGGCGAGCATAGGAGGTCCCTTACCTCAACACCTCTAGTCAGACCAAGCCTACCAAAAGACATACGCAAAACGAGAGCTCGGCCTGATTTCTTCACAGAAGCTATATCTTGCTAATAGCAAAATGCTAGCTCCCCTCGCCCGTAGCGCACACAGATATGGGTCAGCCTAGTACGTTCGTTTCGGTCGCTGATGTTTTCTCGGTCATGACATTCATACGGTCGTTGTTGTTTTTTTGGTCGTGTGTTTCGTTCAGCCATTGTTGTTTTGTTTCGGTTTCTTCCTTTTTTTGCTTTCTTATGTTTTTACCGGTTTTTCTGTTTTCTAATTTACCATTTTTCTCTGCTTATATTTTGGCTATTTTATATCGTTTTTGTGATGGTTTTCAACTTTTTTCATTTGTTTGCCTCAGATATTTTTTTCTCTGTTTTATTTGTTTTCTATTTCCTTTGTTTTTTCTATGGTTTTATTTTTTTTTCTCGGCTTTCACTTTTTTTCTTTGGTTTTTTATGTTTCTTCTCTATTTTCTTGTTTTCTTCAATACTTTGGTATTGATCTTATTTTATCATGTTCTTTTTCTTTCCCTATTTGTTTTCTTTGTTTCTTTATTTGGTTCTTGTTTTCTTCTTATTTTTTCTTTTGTTTCTTTTTAACACATGTTTACATTTTGTTACTCATTGTACATTTTCTTACACACCAAGAACATTTTTAATACACATATACCTATTTAAAATCATGATTATTTTTTGTCAAATATATTTTTAGATGTCTATTGCTTTCATACACATTGTACATTTTTAGTTTAACGAAGACATGTTTTATATTGGTTTATCAATTTTTTCATGTACATGATTAATATTTTTTTAATATATATATATATATATATATCTATATAGGAAAAAGCAAAGATATAAAGTTTTGCTGGCGCGGCTACAATCACAAGCGCTCGTTCGCATGGGGATCTGGTCCCTCCTGTTACCTCATTTGCATTTTCACTTTATAGTTTGTTTGATGATTATTTCCTCTTTTAGAGAAAGTGGACCACGTAGGCTGCAAGATGCCAGCACTAGGCTGCCAAACGCACAGTCCTAGCCGGCTTGGACCACGGGCCTTCACCCTGAACGGTTCGGGAAGGGCTTGGAGAACTTTTTTCTGAAGGTTCAAACCTTTCTTTGTTTTTCTTCCTCACGCCTTTGTTTTTGTTTTTTCTTCCCGAGACATTGTAGGCCTTTGTTAGCAGCCGATATATCATGTGACGCTGGTCCTATGGGATCTGAATCGGGCCGCGATGTAGAGGTGGTTTTCGTGTTCTGTCTTACTTACATTCAATCTGATCCTAAAAAAACGTACATTTAATCTTATATTTTTTTGGGAACAGCTGGCGTGGTGTTTGTGTGGATGTTTTCTCTTGACTCCAGCGGGAAGCGGGGACGAGGAGTAATGTTTTTCGGTCAGAGAAAGGCACTACCTTTTGTGAAATGAACAAAACTCGCCTTCACAATGCTACATTTTGTTCATAACGGATATGTTAGAAGTACTATATAAGAATCAAGGTAGTTGATACGAACAACCGTATGGTAAACAAAGCTGGAATAATAATTCATTCAAAATAGGCTCTGCCTTACCATGACCCGCGCCGCCCAGGCCAGCTGGAATAATAACGCTTGGCATCGGTGCCAGTCCCGCGCCGCCAAGACCAGTATCATATTCATGCATGTGACATGTTCTCTGCTGTATCCTGTGAGCAGGCGTCAGCACTGCGCCGACCATTTTATGGGTAAGCACAGCGGGGTCAAGCGAGCGGGGTGTGGCTTTCATCATCTTGTATCTCGCCCGTCCAGAGAAAGAGCCAGAAAATGGTACTACTGAGTGACAAACAGATACAGCCTCGTGACAGCAAAATCAACCTTTTGAAGGGCGAGCGAGTTCCTTCTCAATGGGGGAGAACGGCGGCCCTGCGCAGACTATGGACGTAGACGATCTAAAAGGTATACATCTAAAAAACACCCTTTGCCGCTTCATTTTTTTCCTGTATGCAAGCTTTCACCCTTTTTCTCAGAACTACTCCTAGATCACTAGATGCAAATATTTCTTAATACTATGAAGGTGCCGGCACGCAGGAAGAAGCGGCAGAGCGCGTGTGACAGGGAGGCAGCGAGGAGCAAGAGCGTGGCGGCCGGGTCGACGTCGTAGTAGAAGAATAGGCGCCTGACGGGGCCAGTGAAGAGCCAGACAGCGTTGAAGGATGTTTAATTTGCTAAAAATAGATACGCGATAGATGGAACCTTTCACCATTAGCAAGACAACAAAACCTACAGCATAGCATTACCCAAACTGTTCACACATGAGGCCCAATGCTTGAAAGTGCCTGCATACATCCTCTAAATACTTCTGCCATTGCAGAACATAGGTTGCCATTTTCGTCTGCATGCTTGGAAAGTGCCATCACATGGCTTCCTTTTTGGTAATGGCGATCACCCAAAATTCAACAAATAGGAACCTTATCCACAGGGAAGTACTAATCTGAAGGCAAACAAAGGGTTCAGATAGCAGTGTCTACAACTAGTGTTGATAGGAAATCCATGTTCTATATATATATATATATATATATATATATATATATATTTTGAAGTGTACTCTTTTTCATACCTTTTTCTTGTACATTTGAAATATTGTTTATACATGTTTAACATTATTTTATACTCGTTCAATTTTTTGGAAATACTTGATTAACATTTTGTCAAATATATATTTTGATTTCTAGTGATTTTGTACATATTGACCATTTTTTGTACACATATAAAACATTTTTTATACAGGTTTAACTAATTTCATATACTTATATGATTAACAAATTTCGAAGAGTACGCTTCATGTCTACTGTTTTTCGTACACATCATACATTTTTCTTATATATGTGATACTTTTGTTTATACAAGTTTAACATATTTTTGCATTGCAGGAATCTTTATTTAAAATTGTGTAAGTACTCAAAGAAAAAATCCACTTGTTTTCGAAATCTGTCAACATATTTTTAATGTCACAGTCATTTTTTTTAAATCTATCAATAAATGAAACTATGCTAACAAAAAAAGTGAAACAAAAAGAAACAAAAGAATGAAGAAACGTTAAAGAATGAACTAATATAAATGTTGGGATGTCCATTTATTATTAGGTATAGGTGTAGATATAGCTACATACTGTAGCATAATAGCATTGATCCCCGAAAATAGCTATGTTTTTTTGTATAAATATGAAAAACAAGCATATTGCCGGGGTGCTTTTGGAAACCCGGTCCGGCCCGGAAACGCCCAGGCTTGGGCTGCACCAGAGTCGGCTTTTAGAACAAAGGGGTATTCGAATTCGGACCAGACACCTCGTATATAGATTAACCCGGCCCGACCCAAACGAAAAACAAACCATCATCCCGCAAAAAGAACGAAAAAACCCTCATCACGCATCGAGCCATCGAGCGCCCCACCCTCGCCGGCCCCGGCGGTCGCCGCCGGCAACCACCAGTCGAGACTCTTCTCCACTGCCGACCCTCCCCTACCCCGAAGTCGCACCACCACCAGTCTTGATCGGCTTCAACTTGCCACTCCGAGCAACCTAATTCCCAAAATCATGCCTCTGCCGCCGTCCAGATCCATGGTCCTCTTCCCCATCTCCTTCCACCCCCCCGATGGGCCATACGCCGCTGGCGGCGCTACCCGACACTCCGGCCGCCCCGACTGGGTCTTACTCCACAAGTCGGCGCGCATCTCGGGACACCGGAACTCGACCACCGTCGGCTGCCACACGCTGGAGGGCCACCCCATCGAGGTTTTCTTCTGGCTCGTCGACCCACTGGGAGTCTCCTACTTCTCCGTCCACTGCCCCGACCTCAACAAGGACTTCCACGACGAGCCCTACGTCCTCTACGCCAAGGCCGCCCTCGTCCTCTTCAGCGTGACCTTTGTCCCCATCCCTGGGCGGAGATGATGACAATCATGATGACAATCTTCTGTACATGATGTCTAAGGTGAACAAGGAAGATGACAAGGCCTGGGTCATCACTGTTGGCATGAAACACGAGGCTGTGGAGGCAATCGCCCCGTACTCTACCAAAGGGCGCAAACTCACTTCATGGCACTATCCATGCACTTTTCCCAAGTGCATCAACCCGATGACCTCGGGTGAAGTCATTCTCCCTTCTTTCCCTTTGTTATATGTTGGTTAATTACACGTGCTCGTTTCATTATGGACAATATTGATAGTGAACATTTTGTGTTCATTAGTTTTAGCTTTTCATCAAATTTGAATGTCAACCAGGGCACTATCCATGTAATTATCCATGACTGTTGATGCCTTCGACACATGCATGAGACCACTATCCATGCTCAGAAAGTGTGCTACCACCAGTAGGGATCCTGTCTGTAGAGTCCTCACCCACACTGGTGGATAGCTGGTGCGCTCACAAGCAGACATAGAGCAGCTCGTTCTGCAACCTTTGTTAGTTCCATGTAGAAAGGACATGCGGTGCCCCCTGTGTGGTTTTGGTAATTGATGACAATCTCTATGGACTAATGGTTGCATTGACTTATATTTGAAGGATTTGTCCATAGGCATGTCTTGAAGTCCATGTGTTGGTTTCAAGGAGTTTATGTGTTGACGAAGTTGCTCTTAAGGAATTATCCAAAGATTGGTCATGTGAGAGTTGAGATTATTGCAAGCATGTCTTGAAGAAGAAGATTGTGTGATCATTCATGTTTACCTTCAAGACATCATCCAAATGAAGAGAGTTGGAAAGATTTAAGGTTGATCAAGACTAAGTCAAGAGTGAATCAAGTTGATCAACTCACAAAGCGTAGAAGAAGTACCAAGAGGGATCAAGTGATCCCATGCTATGGTAAGCATTGTCCATTACGCTTTATGTACTAACCCATGGTCACGCGAGAGTTCTTTGTGGGGTTAGGTATGTTTCCATGGTCTTGCGTCAAGAGGAAGATCTCATACAACCTATGGAGGATGACATCAAGTGGTGATCGTCATCAAGTTTGCAGTGTGTCAAGTTTGCAGTGTGCAAGTTCAAGTGGAGCAACATGAAGAGTGGCCCACCCATAATGGAGTATGGGGGAGCAATCAAGCTTGAAGCTTGCCTTCCATTGTGGTGTCAATGGAATTGTGAAGATGTGCCGAAGAGTGGCTCACCCATAGTGGATCATGGGGGAGCAATTAACTAGTCTTCATCGAGCCAACACAATCAAGAAAGGTGGTCCAACTTGAGGAAGTCAAGATCGTCATCATCTAGCTCAAGTGGACTATGTGCAAGGCAAAGGTTTGCCCTTGATAGGTTTTCTATTTTACCGGTCTCATAGTGATAGTTGGGAGACCGGGTTGTAGGATCGATTGCCGTACTATCAAGGGGGACTCTCTAGTGAGTAGCTTGATCGTATCGTTCGTCGAGAGCTCAAACCATTGCATCCTTGCATCATCTCTCTTGGTTCTTGTTTGGTTCTTCTCCTTGTGAGATTTGCATCTCATGGTCATCTTCTTGACAAGCTCGAGTTCATCGAAAACCGATTTCATATGCATCTTCTTTTGTGTTTTCGGTGTTGGAGTTTTTATCGGTCTTAATTGAGAAAGGGTTCTCACCATTTTATTTTGGGTATTTTCTCAATTACTATTTCTTGATATTTCTATCAAGATTGTGTTTTCTCTTGTCCTTAGCTTTCCAACAAACTTTATTTTGTCGAATTCAGAGCTCGTATGCGAAAGTTGTGGCTGTTTTGATATTACCCGTTTTACACAGAGAGGTTGTACCGCCCCATAGAGAGGTTGTACCGGGTGTTTGGAGTGGTTGTACTGCTCCAGAATTGGTCCGAAGGTTGTACCGGCCATGTACCGCTCTACCACCGGACTAGTTTCTGTTGTGGTGTGGTTGTTGGGCGGTTGTGGGCCGGTTGTACCGCTTATTGCCTGTTACCGATTGTACCGGTGCTCATAGCGGTTGTACCGCTCCTATGTTATTCTGCACATAACGGGCATATTCGTGGGGACCTATTTAAGGGGGTCTTCTTACCCAATGGTTCCCTATCTCTTGAGCTCATTTTGCCCCCATTGTTGACCTTCTTTGAGCTTGCTAACTCTCAATCCCTCCATGGATTCTTGCTAGTTTTTTAGGGAAAATAGAGAGGAGATCTAGATCCACACTTCCACCAATCACTTTCTCCTCTATGTGAGGGGAACCCCTTGGATCTAGATATTGGAGTTCTTGGTGTTCTCCTTCTTGTTCTTCCTCTCACTTTCATCCCTAGCATTAGTTGCTTTGGTGGGATTGGAGAGAGAAGGACTTGGGCCATTGCATTTGGTGCATCAGTTTGAGTTCTCCATGGTGATACGTGGAAGTTACAAGTTGAGAAGCTTATTACTCTTGGGTGCTTGGTACCCTTGAGCTTGTTCCTCTTGGGTGCTTGGGCACCCTAGACGGTTGGTGGTGTTCGGAGCCCAATCATTGTGGTGTAAAGCTCCAGGCAAGCGTCGGGGTCTCCAATTAGGTTATGGAGATCGCCCCAACAATTTGACGGGTTCCGGTGATCGCCCCCAAGGGTTGCAAAAGTGTACGGGTTCGGTGACCGCCCCCAAGGGTCGCCATTTGTACGGGTTCGGTGATCGCTCTCAAGGGTCCCTTAGTGGAATCACGGCATCTTGCGTTGTGCGAGGGCGTGAGGAGATTACGGTGGCCCTAGTGGCTTCTTGGGGAGCATTGTGCCTCCACACCACTACAAACAGAGATTAGCATCCTCAAGGGTGTGAACTTCGGGATACATCATCGTCTCCGCGTGCCTTGGTTATCTCTTCCCGAGCCCTTTACTTATGCACTTTACTTTGTGATAGCCATATTGTTTGTTGTCATATATCTTGCTATCACCTAGTTGTTTATCTTGCTTAGCATAAGTTGTTGGTGCACATAGGTGAGCCTAGTTGTTGTAGGTTTTGTGCTTGACAATTTAACCACTAGGTTTATTCCGCATTTGTTCAAGCCTAAACCGTAATTATTTTAAAAGTGCCTATTCACCCCTCCTCTAGGCGACATCCACGATCTTTCAATTGGTATCAGAGCCTTGTCTCTCTTTGTAAGACTTAACCGCCTAGAGTGTAAAGATTTCGACTAGGGGATTAGGATTCTCTGACACTCTTAGTTTCGATGGCACAAATTTTGATGATTGGGTAATTCGCATGCTTAATCTCTTTAGGGTCATGGACCCAAATTTAGAGCGAATTGTAGATATGAGTTTTTCTCCTCCAAAGGATCCCCAAAGATTATCTTTAGAGGATGAGAAAAACTCTTATCTCAATGCTCAAGCTTCTAATGTGCGTTCCGATGCTTTGAGCAATGTAGTTATATTTCAACTCATGTCGTTCCGAGATGCTCATGAGTTGTGGACAAAGCTTCAAGATATATATGGCGTGTCCAAGTTTTGTGGGGATGATTGTTCTCCCTCCACCTCCGACCGTGTTGTGTTCTCAACTTCTTCTACTTCACCTACATGTGGTTTGCCACAAGGTAATGACATGGTGAGTAGTGGTGTTCATTGCAATGATGATAGTGGGCTTATTGTTGATAATCCTTCATCACTTTCTTATTGCAATGCTTCATCTTTGGACTTTAGCACTTTGAGCACTCCAAATGTTTCACATGCTTGTGTCGATAGTCCTTGCATATCATGTAGACATTGCTTGACTAAATATCATGATGATATGCTTACTATGTCTTGTTGCCATGATAAAAATGCATATATTTCCTCGAATTGTTGTGCTAACAATGTAGAGGAAACCCAACACTCCATGGAACAAGATGTGGTCTTGAATGGTGCTTCAAGGGATCCTACATCATCATCTGTTGCATTTTGCCTTATGGCCAAGGCTTCAAAGGTATCTCCCATTTTGAATCCCAATATATCTTGTGATGATATTGATGATGGCAAGAGTGATGATGATGTTGATTATGATGAAGAGAATGATGATGTTGCCTCCTTAAAAATTAAGGGGAAATGATTTTTAAAGCTCTTCTTAAGAATAAAATTGCTTATTCCAACTTCATGGAAATCATGTCTATTGCTATTGAGGGCAAGAAATATATTGATGAGTTGGAATCTCGTCTTGAGGAGCATGAGGTCACCATTGATAAAATGGAAGGTCATGAGCGTGATTACACTAATGAGATTGCGGACCTTTCTCAAGCTCTTGAACTTGAACAAACCACCAAGGAATCTCTTGAGTGAAGGAATCTCATGATAGAGATCTTGAGGTGGCCAATGTTTTTGAAACTAAAAATGCTAAGCTTGAAGTTGCTCATGCTATACTCCTTGAGGATTTTGAGCACCTCGAAAATGGCTCAAGGGTCATCAAGGGTGAGCTCATCAAACTCACCAAGTCTCATGCACAACTTAAAGCCTCTTATTCAAAAGAGCTTGTAAAGTTGCCTTCTCCTCTTGCTATTATTGATGATGCTTGTGCTACTAACTCTATTACATGTGAAGCATCCCTTTTGAAGGAGAATGTTGAGCTACAGGCTCAACTAGAGTTGCTACCTAGCAATTATGGGAAATTGGAAGAAATCCATGAAAAGCTCTCAAGCTCTCATGATGATCTTCTAGTATCCCATAATGTGCTAAATATAGCTCATGAGGCCATGCTTGCTAAGGTAACATCTAGTGAGCCTCATGTGGATACTAGCACTACTTCTAGTCAAAGTGCTATATTGCCATGTGCTAATCCTTGTAATTCATCTACTCATAATGTTGGTACATCTTGTGATGAATTGCTTTCATTGCCTTGTTGCTCTAACAATGAAGCTTATACTTCCTCTAGTACTTTTGTTGAGACTAACCATGTAGAGGAAATCAAAGAGCTCAAGGCCCAAGTCACTTCTTTGAAGAAAGACATGGAAAAGAGTCATGAAGGGAAATTTACTCTCAACAACATCTTGAGCGTGCAAAAATACCCCAATAACAAAGGTGGACTTGGATTCAACTCCAACAAGAAGAAGAAGTCCAAGATGAACAAGAAGAAGGGCCAAGAACAAGTCAAGAATTCGGCCAAGATTGTTTGCTTCAAGTGCAAAATTGAAGGGCATCATGTTAGATCTTGCCCTTTGAATAAGAAGGCCATTAGTGACAAGCAACAAGGGAAGCGGCTGTCGTGGTTCTAAGCCTGACAGTAGAGTGGGGGTAGGTATGGAGAGGCAAGGTCCTAGCTATGGAGAGGTTGTAAGCACAAAGGATGTACGAGTTCAGGCCCTTCTCGGAAGAAGTAACAGCCCTACGTCTCGGAGCCCGGAGGCGGTCGAGTGGATTATGATTGTATGAATTACAAGGTGCCGAACCCCTCTGCCTGTGGAGGGGGGTGGCTTATATAGAGTGCGCCAGGACCCCAGCCAGCCCACGTAGGAGAGGGTTTAAGGTGAGTTAAGTCTGGGGCGTTACTGGTAACGCCCCACATAAAGTGCCTTTACTACCATAAAGACTACTTGATTACATGCCGTTGCAGTGCAGAGTGCCTCTTGACCTCCTGGTGGTCGAGTGAGTCTTCGTGGTCGAGTCCTTCAGACCAGTCGAGTGAATCTTCGTTGGTCGACTGGAAGGCGACCTCTTCTAAGGATGTCCTGGGGTAAGTTACTTGGATCAGGTCCATGACCCTACCCTAGGTACATAACCCCATCATTAGCCCCCGAATGGATTGAGGCTTCGAGTGAAGAAGGAGTTGATGTCGTTTCCGATTAACCTTTGCGCTCTGGTTGTGCGCTGTTCCGTACTAAAGAATCTCTTCATCGACAGGAAACAACTTGACTTCAGTCGACTTGATCCATTCTGCTTTTGCGTCGAGTGATCTTTCAAGCTGCGACGATCTCCGAGCGACGGATCGCCGGAAACACCGCGCCTGACAGACTGATTTGTTGCTCGCGGATTCTGCGGGATGCGAAATTTGGGGGCGCGCACGAAGCGGGGCGGACCGCGGCGTTCGGATGGGACGGGACATGGACGCCTCGATCTCCGCGCCGCCTTTTTCGCCACGTATCCCGTCTGCATAACTGTTCCAGATATGATTAGATCGACCGGGCCCACCTGTCATCCACTCGGAAGTGACCTTATAAATGTGCCCGGCGGGGATTTCCGTGCTGCGCCCCAGCATTCTCCCTCTCTCTCTGCTTCCTTCTTCCCTGCTCAGCGTGCTCGCTCTCGCCCCCGCACCACTTCCCTTCGCGCATTCCCCCGGCGACCATGGCCAAGGAGAAGACGGCGGCGCTGGAGCGTGCCAAGAAGGCGTCGGCGTCGGAGAAGGCGAAGGGGAGATCCACCAGCCGCGGGGGGTCCTCGTCCAGGTCCCGCCTGCCGAAGGGCTGGGTCCAAGGAGACTGGATCCAGTCGACCATCACAGAGAAGGACCTCCTCGACATGGCCAACGAGGGCTTGATCCCTCACGGAGCTGCGAGGTTGCCGGGGGAGGAGTGGCATCCACCGCCAGAAGAGGGTGAGTGTGTGCTTTTGGCCACTCATGTGGATCGTGGGTTTTCCTTGCCGCCAAGTATTTTCTTCCGTGGCTTCTTGAATTTCTTTGGAGCGCAGCTCCACCACTTTACCCCAAACTCCATTGCCTATCTTGCTGCATTCGTGTCCATGTGTGAGGGTTTCTTGGGCTGTCGACCGCACTGGGGTTTGTTCAAACATATCTTCACGTGTCGCTCTCAGACCGTGAAGAAGGCGAGCCCAGGTGATGAGAAAACCCGAGTCGTCCAAATGTGTGGGGGCCTGGGGATCCAGGTGAGGAATAAGAGCACCTTCCCGCCCATGACCTTTCCCGAGTCCGTCAGAGGTTGGCAGTCGACTTGGTTCTACTGCCAGGTCCAGTCGACGCCAGGGCAGTCGAGTGGACTCCCTCCGTTCACCATGGACCGAGTGAGCAAGCCTTCCCCTCTGAAGCTGATTCCGGAGGAGAGAGCCGACGTGAAGATGTTGATGGAACGCGTGGTGCAGTTGGTTCGGGAGGGAGTGACAGGCATGGACCTCTTGGAGGTTTTCCTCAGGCGTCGCATCCAGCCTCTCCAGTTCCGGAGTCACTGCATGTGGTTGTACTGTGGGACCGAAGACGAGACCAGAGTCCATCCAGAAGCAGTCGACGATGTCACTCTGGAAAGATGGATGGTGGCCGTCACCGGAAACAAGGACAATCCGCGCGGAGCCAGAAGGATTCCTCCACTAGACCACAACAGCGACCCAAACAAGGTACACTTGCTCTGCTCTCCACTGCGCCCTTGTCGTATTCATTTCTGTTAATCCTGCCGACTGGTCGACTGATTCTTGTCTGGGCATTTGTTAGGCCCTCACCGAGCTGTACTCGATGCCCAATGGGGCACAAGCTTCGACTGAGGAGGGCGAGGCGAGCGGAGGCGAGAGCCAGGAAGAGGAGGAATGGGACTCGGATGTCGCTGAGGATGATGACGACGATGATGATGATGACGACGGCGATGATGATGACGCCGAAGACGAGGAGGAAGAGGAGGAGGTCGTGCCACCGCGCTCGGAAAGGCGGTCGAAGCTCGTCCACGATCCTTCGACTGAGCGTGGCAAGGGGGTTGCGACGCAGTCGACCAAGCGCCCTAGGACCACTTCTCCGGCGCCGACTGAAAAGGCGTCGAAGCAGCCTAGGGGGGCTCCGCCGAAGCCGACCAAGCCCCTGCCGAAGATGAAGGTGTCCATCCCCACCATATCAGGGTAATTGTGCTGCTCATATTTTCTTATTCTGTGTGAACTTTATTTCTGGTCGACGCTGAAGTTAGTCGACTGATCCTTTGGAGTTGCAGTGCTGCTACTTCTGAGACCTCGGCCCGGGCCGATGACCACGAGATGGAGGATGCGGCAACTTCGAACCCAGGTACTGTATTCTTAACACCGTTTTTAGTCGACTGACTCGCGATCTCTGATCCTGATCCTTCTCCGCAGCTCCACCCAACACTATTATCGATCTCCCTGACGACGACGAGGATGAAGAACCACTGACACGCAGGAGGAGTCGGAAAGCGACCACCAGTAAGGTACCTCAGGATGTGACGGCGCCTGAGATTCTGACTGTGGAGGAAGGGAACACCACTCGACACACGGTGTCCTTCGCAAGTCCACTGACGAGTGCTCAGCAGCCCTCTCTCTTCACGACGCACCACGTCCCAGAGGACCAAGCTGGCGCAGCGAAGGAGGCAATACGCCAGGCGGGCCTTATGATGGAGCATCTGAAGACCATCCGGGACGCGAGCCAGGCAGCTTATGACGCCAGCTCTGCCCTCCAAAGCAATGTCCAGGTCAGTCGACCGCTGTTTGTTCTGTTGGATATGCTACCAAAAGCTTTTCTTTTCCGGAATTTATATTAGTCACCCACTGGGTGTGTCGAATAAACTCCGTGTTAGCGGGGGCACGCTGAGTGCACCCGCTGGGTGTAGTCCTCAAGGCTAAGGTCGACTGCTGGCAGTCGGCCTTAGGCTTTATGATGTCAATCTTTCTGTCGGTCGACTGGTCGACTGGATTTCACAAACCGGTGGGGGCACGCTGAGTGCACCCACTGGGTGTAGTCCCCAAGGCTAAGGTCGACTGCTGGCAGTCGGCCTTAGGCTTTATAATGTCAATTTTTCTATCAGTCGACTGGTCGACTGGATTTCACAAACCGGTGGGGGCACGCTGAGTGCACCCACTGGGTGTAGTCCCCGAGACTGTGGTCGACTGCTTGCAGTTAATCACAGTCTTAGAGAATGCATCTCGCACACTTTTTTTTTTTGAGGTCGACTGGTCGACTTTGTCTTCAGCAGGATTAGTGGGGGCACGCTGAGTGCACCCACTGGGTGTAGTCCCCGAGACTACGGTCGAATGCTTTTATTCGGCTGTAGTCTTAGAAACGCGTGTTTTTCCCTTTTTCACTCGGAAGTGAATTACATTTGACATTTAGTCAATTGGTTCTTCGCAGAACTCTTGTGATCTTGTGGCTCGCTACTCAGAGCTGGAACAGAAACATACTCAAGTCGAGATGAGCTTGAAGCTGGTTCAAGAGAAGCTGACAAAGGCAAAGGAGGATACCGAAGGTATGTTTGGTGAGACCCTGACGACTGCTTTTCCCCTTGCTTGTTTCAGCATCTGATCTTGCTGTAACTTGCAGGTAAGGTAAGGGAGGCCCAGCAGAAGAAAGATCTTGAGCTAGCTGAAAAGATCAAGCTTGCTGACGAGAAGTTAGCTTCAGTCACCAAGCTCGAACAAGACAATACCAATCTGAAAACTGCTCTTGGGATTGCCAACAAGGAGGTCAGTCGACTGAGAACTGACAAAGCTGCCCTGACCGACCGAGTCAGCAAATTGACTGAGAAGAAAACTGAACTGGAGGCCTTCCTGAGTGGCCTTGCCAAGAAGTTGTTTCTTATGCTTGAAGGTAAACCTCTATGCTTGGCAGACATTTCCAATTGTGATTTTTCCATTCGACCATCCTCTTGACTTAGTGACCATCCTTGCAGAATTTTGTCAAAACTTTGAAGAAGAAACCAGCCGTCTGGAGCCAAACCTTGACCCCGTCAATTCTCCGGTGAACGACGAAGTTGCCATGGAAGTTTTCCGACTGGAGTCTCGTGTTGCAACTGTCGTGGACTATCTCGCAAGGCTGAAGGCTGCCACATCTCGCATTGACTCGACGCTCTGGCCTGAGGAGACACTTCAGAATGACCTTGAGTCGCTGATGGCCCGCTTGAACACGATCCCTGGTCGAGTGCAGGAGTGGAAGAAGTCTTCGGCTCGGTGTGGTGCAGATGTCGCTCTGTGTCTGGCCCGAGTCCACTGCAAAGATGCACGAGAGGAGAAGCTGGCGGCCCTTCGGGTGGCCAATACCAAGAAGCACGACTTCAGATCCTTTATGGAGACTTTCCTTGCAGCTGCCACTCGGATCGCCGACGGAATTGACCTCGATGAATTTGTTGCACCTTCCAGCCCTCCACAGGAGGGGTAAAAAACTTCTTCTGGCTCGACACTTTAAATTTGCCTCGGTATGCCGAGTGGAATTGTAACCGACAAACCTTAACGGGCTTGATGCCTGAGCACTTTCGGTTCCTTTAGATATCGATTCAAACTTGAATTTGGCGCTTGAATATGATTGCCTTCGGCTCGGAATGTCTTTTGCAGGTTCAAAGCAAGGTGCCTGTACTGCAATCGACTTGTTCTTTAGTCCACTTAGGCGAGCATAGGGCTGCAGCTAAGCCCCCGAGTGAGAGGGTTGCTCTTCACTCGGTAGGATTTTCACAACTTAGGCGAGTGCTTGGACTGCAGCTAAGCCCCCGAGTGAGAGGGTTGCTCTTCACTCGGTAGGATTTTTGTAACTTAGGCGAGCACGAGGCTGCAGCTAAGCCTCCGAGTGGAAGGCTGGCTTACCACTCGGTAGGATTTTCATAACTTAGGCGAGTGCTTGGACTGCAGCTAAGCCCCCGAGTGAGAGGGTTGCTCTTCACTCGGTAGGATTTTTA